>NC_079209.1:33378735-33673735 GCF_026745355.1 Beta vulgaris subsp. vulgaris
AAAACCTAAAAAGAGAGTTGATTTACCAAGTGATAAAGTTTTTATGTTTTGTGCGAACACTAGTCATTATAGGAGCTCATGCCCTATTAGACTTGGTCTCCTTAACGAGAACTTGGAAACAAGTAAATTAACTTGGAAAAAGTAATCTATTATTGTTGAAGGAAAGGAACCCAAGAAAGATTGGGTTCCTAACTCTAACAATTAGTTTTCTTGCAGGTTGGAGTGAGGGAGAACAACACATGGTACCTAGACAGTGGTTGTTCTAAGCATATGACTGGAGATAGATCAAGATTTCTCTCACTCTGAATAGGTGGAAGCGTGACTTTTAGAGACAACATGAAAGGTAACATAGTTGTCATGGGCAAAGTTGGTAAGTCATCATCACATTACATAGATAACGTTTTTCTAGTTGATGTTTTGAAGCATAATTGTTGAGTATTTCTCAATTCTTCGATAAAGGGAACTTTGTAAAATTTAATAGTGAAAAATGTTTGATCGTCAACAAAAGTACAAAGGATGTTGTTTCAGAAGGAACAAGAAAAGGGAACACATATGTTGTGGATCTTAACCTTGTTCCCAAAAATAAGTTTACATGCCTTAGTGTTATTGATGATGATCTTCTTTTATGACATGTGCGTCTTGGACATACTAGTTTTTCTTTACTTGACAAACTTCGTTCTAAAGAACTAGTTTTAGGTCTACCTTCAATTAAGTTTCATATAGATCGTGTTTGTGATGCGTTTGCTAAAGAGAAGCATGTTAGATCATCCTTTAAGTCCAAGAATGTGGTAAGTACCACAAGGCCATTAGAGTTGATTCATATGGATTTGTGTGGACCAATGAGGATTCAAAGTAGGAGTGGCAAGAAATATGTGTTGGTTATTGCTGATGACTTCTCTAGATTTACATGCGTTATTTTTCTCTCTAGCAAGGATGAGATTTATGATGAGTTCTTTGTCTTTGCAAAGAAAGTTCAAAATTTGAGTGATCAAAAATTGTTAAACCGTAGATCCGACCATCGCAAGGAATTTGAGAACTTTAAGTTTGATGACTTTAGTAGGGATCATGGCTTAGATCACAATTTCTCCTCCCCTATAGGTCACCTCAACAAAATGGTGTTGTTGAAAGGAGAAATGAACTTAGAGGAAATGGCTAGACTATGTTATAGCTAGTGGTCTTCCTATGAACTTTTGGGCCGAAGCTGTGAATACTGCTTGTCATATTATAAATCGTGCCATGTGAGACCTTTGTTAAATAAAACTCCTTATGAGCTATATTTTGGTAAAAAGCCCAATATTACATATTTCAGAACATTTGGATGTAAATGTTTTGTTCATAATAATGGGAAACAAAATCTTGGAAAATTTGATGCTAGAAGTGATGAAGCTATATTTCTAGGATACTCTTCTAGTAGCAAAGCTTATAGAGTGTATAATAAAAGGACTATGTGTGTAGAAGAAAGTGTGTACATTATTTTTCATGAAACAGATAAACTTGTTCCAAGCACACAGGTTGATGATGACTTCAAGATAGGTTTGGTAAAAGACGAAATTCCCATTGATGAGACTTTGGAAGAAGAAGAAGTCATGGACAAAGCCTAAGGAACAACATTCATTTCCTGTTCCAACGAGAAGAAGAAGACTAGGTGAGGATACACAAGTGAATGAATCCACTATTCTTGAACCTGGTTCCCAAGAATAGAGAAGTGAAGATGATCAAGGAAATCAAGTTTCCATCCAATATTTCCAACCAAAGCCTTGGAAACATCAGCGTTTCCATCCTATGGAACTCATAATCAGTGACATAAACAAGAACTCAAACGAGATCTCAAATTAGAAAATTTTGTGCTTTTCATCCTTTTCTTTCTATGATGGAACCTAGGAACCATGAAAAAGCTCTCACTGATGCTGATTGGATTGTAACTATGTAAGATGAACTCCATCAATTTGAAAGGAATAAGGTTTGGCACCTTGAACCTAAACCTAAACACAATAAGGTTATTGGTTTGAAATGGGTGTTTAGAAACAAGTTGGATGAGTTCGGAACCATAGTAAGGAACAAGTCTAGTTTAGTTGTAAAAGGATACAATCAACAGGAAGGTATAGATTATGAAGAAACTCTTTTTCTCTTGTTGTTAGATTGGAAGCTATTAGAATTTTTATTGCATTTGGTGCTTTCATGGGTTTCAAATTGTATCAAATGGATGTGAAAATGTGCGTTTTTAAATGGTTATCTAAATGAAGAGGTTTTTGTGGAACAACCTCTGGGTTTTGAAAATAAATATTTTCCAAATCATGTATTCAAGTTTGACAAGGCTCTTTATGGGTTAAAGCAAGCTCCAAGAGCATGGTATGAAAGACTTTTAGAGTTAAGCATATCCATATTAGGCATCATTTTCTTAAGGATAATGTTGAAAAGGGGCTTATTAAAATGGAATTTTGTGAAACTAAACATCATATTGCTGATATTCTGACTAAGCCCTTAAATAGATATAGGTTTGAAAAACTGAGACTTGAACTTGGCTTGATTAAGTTGAATAATTGTTATAATCTTTCTCTCTATTGGTTTGACTCTTTAGCATCATGTATGTGTGAATATATTTGATATTTTGATTCTTCTAAAATACATCACAATCTTTATATGATTATTTTATATGTATAATTGAAAATGTCTGAAAACTGCTCACCAAGGTCCAATAATACTCCCCTTAATGTTCCTAAGACAATTCTATGCCTTAAGAGTTGACAAGGGATTAAATGATTAATAGCGTTCCAAAGTAGCAAAATTTGTTGTTCCCAAACGCTGCCCCAGCGTATTAAATCTAGGATTTCTTTTAAGTTTTCGAAATTCAAAATAAAAATCCAAATATCTATCAAATTAGTTGGGAAATTAGTTTTTCCCAAACGCTGCCCCAGCGTATTTGTTGTTCCCAAACGCTGCTCCAGCGTATTAAATCTAGGATTTCTTTTAAGTTTTCGAAATTCAAAATAAAAATCCAAATATCTATCAAATTCAAAATGAATCTAGGATCTTAATTCCTTAAATTCTTTCCTAATATCTATCAAATTAGTTGGGAATTATATCTTTAATTTCTTTAATTAATTTTCTTTATTTTTTCTCTCTCCTCAAACCGTGTACAATACACGGTGAAGTAAAAAAAATTTACTTTTCATCTTCCTTCATAAATCACTCCCTAGTTTTCCCACTAAACCAAAATTTACACCTTTTAACCTCAAATAAATCCGAAAACCCTTCCACAATCATGAACATCTCACAAAATCCTCATTCTCTCTCTAACTAAAAACACGAAAAACCCTCTCCCTCTTCCACTCACACCGAATCTCCAACTCCCATGGATATCTCTCTAAATCCATCAAAACGGATCTTGAGAAAGAGGAAGCAAACTGAAGAAACTGGGGAAATGGAAGTGGAGGAATCACATGCAAAAATTGAGGGGGAACCGACTGTTCCTATGAGAGGAACAACCAAGGTTGCAAAAAGAAAATCCATCGCAACTCGTTATGTTCTTGGTTTATGTGTTGATGTTACTTGGTGTAGAAAGGTTAATTTTAGTCAATTGTTTGAATTGATTAAATTTCAATTAGGAACACCTCTTCGAAAATTGTTATGGACAATTTCTAGTTCCCAAACTTATGGATGAATTTTGAGATAGCTTTTTAATTGATGACGAAGGAAATTGTTCTACTCTTGTTACGGGAACCCAAATTGATTTTAATGCTGAATTTTTGGGAAATCTATTCGGTGTTTCTGTGACGGGAATTGATGTGTATTTCAAGAAACAACGAGGTTCTTAATCCCTTTTCTGATATTTCCTTTGAGGAATTAATTGTGAAATATGGTGGAAAAAGAGGCACTACCTTTCTTGATCACAATCTTCTTTCTCCTTACCATAAAATACTTTTTCACATTCTAAAGAAAGCCCTTTTACCTCGCCTTTTTATGTGTGCTCAAGTTAGCATGTAGACTTGATTTACATTCACTGCCTAGCCTTCCATAAACCCATAAATTTTCCATCCTTAATGATTCAACATATGAGTCATCGTATTGAAAAATGATTTGTTATTGGTTATGGAGCTCTTGTAACGGAAATTTTAACTAAGTTTAATGTGAAACTTACTGGAGTTCCAAGTATTGGTGTGACTACGGGACATTTGCTAAATGTCCGTGCCTTGAATAATTTGAATGTGTGTGTTGTGAATGGTGAAGTGATAAAAGGAAGAGCTAATGTGGATGCTGATGAGGAAGAAGATGACTGTGATGAAGAAGAGGATGAAGAAACCAAAATTGAAGTAGAGAAGGAAAAAGAAAAAGAAAAAGAAAAGAAAACCCAAAAAATAGAAAAAGAAAAATAAAAGAAAAATGAAAATTTGGAAAAAGAAAAACAAAGAGACGAACGAGCAAACGAAATAGGAAAGAAGGTGGTTGAAATGGAAGAATTGGTGAAATCGATTAAGAGAGCTACTCGAACTAGTCAAAGAGTTCGAAACATGAAAGTATTAAACTCTCCTTCTCTTATGCATGATGAGGAAGAAAGTGTTGATGATGATGAAGTTCGAGTGATTGCTAAAGAAGTCTATGATGCTTGCTTTCCTCCTTCTAGGGAACAATCTTCTGTTCCTATGGACACCATTCCCCTTACCACTTCATCTCCACCTAAAACTGCATCTCCACCTCCTTCTAAACCACAAAACATTCATATCCCTCCTCCTTCCAAATCACCTCCATCTCCTGTTCCCAAAGGAAAGAAACCTGCAGTTGTTCCCATCTCAAAGGAACAAACTGATGTTCTTGATCCTAAGGAAAAACCTGCCGAAACTAATCCTCATAACACCTCAGCTTCTTCATCCCAAAACCCTACCATTGGTGCTCCTTATACCTTAGCTCATGCACGAAGGTTGGATGTTTACATTGGTCATGGGTCACTCGGAAGCAATAATGGAATTCGCTAATGAAGCAAAAGGTGTGAATGCGTTAGTGCAAGGATTGATGCACAAGGTTGACAAGGCTTTGGATGGTCAAAATATGATCAGGGCGCAACTTGGAGATATGACCACGTCCCTCCAAAAGATGAACAAGAAATTGATGAATTTGGAGGATATCGTGCTCAAGTTTGATAAAACAGTTGATGAAAATCATAAGGAAGTGATGACTAAATTGGATGATGTGTTGGAAGAAGTGGTCGAACAACCTTCCTCTCCTAAGCTTTAAACACTCTTCTTAGTTTACTTTTCTTATTATGGGAACAAAATTTTTGTTTTGTGTCTTTTCTTTCGTTCCTTCTTAGCATGCTACAATGGAACATTGTTAATTTGGTAATTCTAAGTTGAATCATTTTGCATGTGTGCATCTCTTGAATGGCTAATATTCTTGGATTGCGGTTTTTGAGAGTGGAATGATTTATTCGCTTATACTAACCAAATTGTTTCTAACCAAGTTTGGTGGTGTTGATAGATAAATTTCATCTTTGCGAAATCGCGGATTAATGTTTTTGAAGATGCCAAAGGGGGAAAGAGAAAGGCAATAAGAGTAAATAATTCTCTAGCCATGCTTCAGGTTTTCACGTTTATTTCAAATCGTTTTTCTCTTATTCAAAAAATAAAATAATAAGTATATTAGAATTTACTTAGTTGAATTATTTTGTTAAAAGAGCTTATATGAATTATTTAAATTATATATTATATTGTATATGCCTTTTGTTGCCATCTTCAAAAAAGGGGAAATTTTTGACCCTTGAGTTTTGAAGATGACTTAACCACAAAAGACATATTGTACTTTATTTATGTTAATGTTAGGTAATTCATTCTCGAGCAAAGAGAATACTTGATTGAAGAATAAAATGGAGAATTAATCAAAGATCGAAGTGAAGATGTTCGAATGATGAAGTATCAAGCTCGGAGTGAAGATTAGAATACATTAGGGTGTATTTAATATCTTCTTGTTAAGGTTGAGTGAAATCTAGATTTAGTTTGTGGTGAATTCTCAAACGAAACTTGGTTTTGTTCCCATGAAAGGAACACACACTGGCACAGTTAGGAACAAGGTTAAGGAACAGACTTAGAAACAACTTTAGGAATCCCTAATACTTCCTAAGTGGTGCGCCTAACATTATTTGTGCGCCCAACTAATTAATTAGGAGTTCTAGGTTAATTTTGGCTAGATCTACTATTTTAGGGAGTTTGTTATTAGTTTGTTAGAAAAAGACTTAAATTGATTTTTAGATTTAATTAGGATAAATGTCAAACCGTTTTTTAAATCTTATCTTTTATATTCTAATTAAACTCAAAATTAAATATTATTTCCGAAATTAAAAAGATTTTCTTTTTAAATACAAAAATATTTTTCGGTTTTAATTAACTTATTTATAAAGATATTTCCCTAAAAACTATTTAAAAAAATATTTTTAATTATTCCCCAAGAAATCAATTATCACGCTTAACACTACTGCTACACATTTGTAGTTAGTGGTGAGTGAGCTTAGTTAATTATTTTTCAAGTCTTAATTACTTTGAATAGTTTAATTATTCCCCAAGTATTTAAAATCACGTAATACTTACTGCTTCTTGTTTTTAAGTTAAGTAGTGGAGGAAGTGGATTAATTATTTCTCAAGGAATATTTAATATAAACTAATTAATTGATTAAAGTCATGGACATCATGGGATAATGGATTAACTAGTGGATAATTGATGTCTTGCCTAATTTTTCTATAAATAGGCGCCTAAACCTTAAAAACATTTTGTGTTTGACTTTTAGAAGTCACACCAACGTTTGTCTGGCTTAGCTAATTATCCTTAGTTGTCTTACGAGTCAGTGCCATTCCTAAGAGAATTCATACTTACTTTATTCGAGTTATTACTCTTCCATTGTCTTACAAATTGTATTTTTAGGTAAAGGGTTTGAGTGAACTCTTGTAAGTGTGAGAAGCTTTGAGTGAAGCAAGAGAAAGAGAAAGAGAAAGAGAAAGAGAAAGTAACTTCGAGTGAAGTTTGAGAGGAATGACAGTTGTGGGAACTGTCGTTGGGAACTTGAGTTTAGTAACTTAAGTTGTGGCTTGAGAGAAAAGTAATAGGATTGTAAACAGAGTTGTTTTGGCCTATTATAGTGGAAAGTTTGAGTTAAAATCCCTTGTGGCCGAGGTTGTTTCATCCTATTGGGCCTAGGAAGTTTTTCCTCGCTAAAATCTCTCGTGTTCTCATTGTGTGTTCCCAAGTTCACTTTTAATTTCGAAAAAAGTATAGCTTATTCTCTCACTATAATTCACCCCCCTCTTATAGTGCTCATATTATACAACACAAAGGTACGCAAAAATAGATCTCAGTTAAGGAATTCTTGTGCATTTCATGCGTTCCAATCAATGATGGAACCAAGAAATCATGAAGAGGCCCTAACCGATTATGATTGGATCATTGTCATGCAAGCTGAGTTAATGAGTTCGAAAGAAACAAGATATGGCATCTAGTTCCCTCTTCTAAACAACAAAAAATGATTGGCTTAAAATGGGTGTTTAAAAATAAACTAGATGAGTATGGAAAAATTAAAAGGAACAAAGCTAGACTTGTAGTAAAAGGTTATAATCAACTAGAAGAAATTGACTAGGAAAAAACCTTTTCTCCTGTTGCTAGATTTGATGCCATGAGAATACTAATTGCATTTGTTGCTTATATATGATTTGAACTAGATCAAATGAATGTCAAATGTGCGTTTCTTAATGGCTATTTAAATGAAAATATATATATGTTGGACAACCCCCTGGATTTGAAAGCAATGATCTCCCAAACCATGTCTAAAGGCTTGACAAGGCTCTTGATGGGCTAAAGCAAGCACCTAGATCATCGTATGAGAGGTTCCTTTTAGAAAACAACTTTAAAAGAGGATTGGTAGATAAAACTTTGTTCTAAATTCAAAAGGAACTGACATAATTCTTGTTCAAATATATGTTGATGACATTATTTTTGGAGCAACTACTGAATTATTATGCAAAAAATTCTCAAACCTTATGAGTAATGACTTTGATATGAGTATTATGGGTGAGTTAAATTTCTTTCTTTGGTTATAAATTAAACTGAAAAAGGAATAATCATTCACCAACAAAAATACATAAAGGAACTGTTAAAGAAATATGGCCTCGAAAATTCAAAGATAATAAATCACACTCCTATGGGAACTTTAACTAGATTAGATGAAGATTCCATATGAACAAGTGTTGATGAAACAAAATATAGAGGTTTGATTGATTCACTTTTGTATCTAACTGCTAGACACTAGTAGAATAATTGCTTATTGCTGCGGTTTTACGCATACGCAGCAATATATCACGTAAAAAGAAAAGAAAAAATATAATATAAGCATATTGCTGCGGTTTTGGTCGAAAACCGCAGCAATATGGTTTGAGCGAAATTTTTTTGAAATTTTTGACCAAACATATTGCTGCGGTTTTCTGACAAAAACCGCAGCAATATATTAAAATAATATTAAAAGTTATTATTTGAATCTATTGCTGCGGTTCCTACCAAAAACCGCAGCAATAGGCTTCTAAAATTAATAATAAAAAAAAGTCATCTAGGGTTTTAAGGTATTTAAGCCCGCCTATCTTTTTCTCTCTCTTTACATGCCCTCTTCATCAGATCTGCTTCACGTCCTCCTCAGCCCCCTCTTCATCAGATCTGCTTCACGTCCTCCTCAGCCCCCCCCTCTCTCCTCCTCTCTTCCTTTCTCTCTCTCCTCCTCTCTTCCCCCCTCCTCTCTTCCACTCTCCAACAGCTGTTGTTCGCCTGTGTACACTCTCCGACAGCCGAGAAATTCTTTTGACGCTCTCCTCTCCGGAATCATCTCCGTTCGTCGCTCAACTGCTCGTTCGCTCGACTCCTCTTCGTCGCTCAACTGCTTGTTCGCTCGACTCCTCTTCGTCGACCGTGCTTTTCCTTCACCATTCGACTGTTTTTGAGGATGAGCGTTTGAGAGGTGGGTGATGTTTAATTTTTTTATTATTATTTTCAGATTTTTATTTATATTTTTCTGCTTCATCAGATCTGCTCATTCGCTCGACTCCGCTCGCCAGATCCTGTCGTGCTTCTTCGCTCGTCAGATCCGATTGTTCTTCATTGCTCGCCAGATCCGACGGTTTTTCGTCGCTCGCGAGAGTCGGCCGTTCGACGGCGTTCATTCGCAAGTGATGTTCCCAGGCATTGTCAAGGCACATTGTACATGCTACTGTTATTATGTATAATTTTTTAGTTTCTTCGAGTTTGGTAATAGTTTGTTGTTGATACATAACTTTGCTAATTATTTTAGTTATTATATGCATTATTTTAATTGTAAGTGTTTGTTTCATTTTACTTTTTAATCTATTGTATTATTTATGTAATTAGTTTTTTTTTATCATTATATATTAATAAAATTTATATGTTATTTCATTTTCGATTCATATGCAAATTTTCTAGATAGTGGATTGGTTTGTTGCCTGATTCTAATTTTTCAAATGTGACTGCAAAATGCAAAAAAAAAAAAAATTTTTTTTTGGTTACCAGGACCTATTGCTGTGGTTTTGAGCCAAAACCGCAGCAATAGTTTGACATATTGCTGCGGTTTTGGCCCAAAACCGCAGCAATACTCTTGTTAAATAGATAATACATAATAATATTGCTGCGGTTTGGCTTAAAAACCGCAGCAATATTTGTAGATATTGCTGCGGTTTTAAACCGCAGCAATATTATTATTACCTATTGCTGCCCCCTTAATTGATGCGCGCCCAAAACCGCAGCAATAGCCCACTTTTTGACCGCAGCAATTAGCATTTATTCTACTAGTGAGTCGTCCAAATATAAATTTTAGTGTTGGTTTGTGTGTTAGATTTCAAGCAAATCCCTAGGAGTCTCATCTAATTGTTGTAAAGAGAATTATTAGATATCTGAAAGGAACAAATGATCTTGGACTTTTCTATCCAAGAAGTGATACATTCGAGTTAAGAGGATATGCTAATGATGACTATGCTGGAGATCTTATAAATAGGAAAAGCACCTCGGGTATGGTTCAATTTCTTAATCATAGTTTAGTTTCTTGGAGCACCAAGAAACAAAACACAGTTCCTTTATCCACTGCTAAAATCGAATATGTGGTTGTTGATGCATGTTGCTCTCAAATGCTTTCGGTAAAACAAAAACTTTGTGACTATGGAATAATATTTAATTGCGTTCGTATTTATTGTGATAATACAAGTGCCATTAGAATTTCAAAAGATCCAGTGCATCATTCAAGAGTTAAGCATATACATATCAGACATCACTTTCTAAAAGAAAATATGAAAAAAGGTTTGATTAAACTTGAGTTTTGTCAAATAGAAAATTAGATTGCTGATATACTAACCAAGCCTCTACAAAGAGATAGATATGAAAAATTAAGGCTTGAGTTAGGTTTAATAAAACTTAAGTAATTGTTCCTATTACAATCCCCCACGTCTAAATTGATTTGTCTTACTCTATGGGATATTGAGTGACAGTGATTAATTGCGTAAGACCACTGCAAATTAAGATGTTCAAAACATAAACATGGATACAAAGGAATAAAGCTACACACACATGTCACATAATACTCCCCTTATTATTCCTAAGTTATAGAAACATGCGTGATATGTAAAATGTTAATAATTAGCATAATTTGTTCCTATAAGGCGAGTTCCTTGGAATTTATTTTCTTTTCATAAATTAAAATTTCCAAATATAAAGGAATCAGATTTAATCAAATCTTGATTTCCTTTTTATCTTTTATTTTTCTTTTATCATTCATTTTATTTTTATCTTTTTAATTTTTAAGCGTGTAACTCTTCATTTACTGTTACATGCATCTTCTTTCTTTTTCATTCTTCCCTTCAAAAATTGTGTTCCTTAAACGCTTCAACTTCACCATTGTTCATCTGCTTTACAACTCTTCGCACCACATAAAACCTCAATTTCTTTTCACCAAATGGTAAAATCATCCGTCAATTCACCTTTTTCAAAAGCAAAAACTCTCACAAACTCTCAAATGGAAAACCCCTCCTCTCCATCCAAAACCCTAGAAGCCGGAAATTTCAAGAAACAACAATGGCGGTAAAAGAGCAAAAAATGGAGTCACCAAGGAGAAGTGTGAGAAGAAGAAAACTGATTGGGGAAGATGATGAGGAAGAAATAAACCCTGTAATCAATTGAGGGGGAAGAAGAAGCTACGCCTGTTCAAAGGAATTGTTGCTTCTTCCTCCAAGAAAAGAGTGGAGCGAAGTGATTCAAGGTGTGTGTTAGGATTTTGTGTAGATCTTGGATGGGCCAAGAAAGTAAAATTCACTAAGTTAACTAATATTCTAGAGAAACAGGGTATGGAACACATGTTTGCACCGCTTATAACAATACCTTAGTTTGTTTAGCTGTGGATTAATTTTTTGCAAACTTCATCAATACTGATGGAGTATGCATTACTGAAGATAGGGGGAAGAAAATTAAATTTTCCCAAGAAACTTTAGAAAAAATATAGGAAGTTCCTTTGTACCTTACAAAGTGACTGATCTATATTTTAAGAGGAAAGAAATTGTCATTTTTCCCAATTTCTCCCAGGTTGATATTGTTGAATCCTTTGGGGCAACTACTCGCAAAACAAAGTTTAATCACAATCTTCTCTCTCATGTCCATAAAATTTGTTTAACCTTGTTTGGAGAGCACTCATTCCTCGAATTTAAAAGAGGAATGAGGTTGGTCTCCTAGATATGTGTTGCATGTTTTTCCTTCACCACCACATCCAAATAAACTTTCCTTCCCTCTTTATCCAACATCTAACCAACTGTATTCAGAACCAAAGTGGTGTTGGATATGGAGCACTCATTACTTCTCTTCTTTCTCACTTCAAAGGCAAGACTGTTGGTTGGCCTACCTCAGGTATAAAACAAGGTGATATTGTCAACGGTTTTTTCACCATATACCCCTGATAAATTTTTTTTTGCACCATATACCCTTTCGACTTTTGAAATTCACCATATACCCTTCACTTTTCAAAAAATACATCAAACTACCCTTAATGACTAACGGTGTTGAACTCCGTTAGTCATTAACCTCTAAACCCCAATTTAATCCTAATTAACTACCCTAAACCTAACTCTAACACTAACACTAACCCTAAACTTAACTAACCCAAAACCTAACCTTAAAAGCCCACAACCCCAACCCACCCCACTACCCATGCCCACGCCCACCACCACTACCCATGCCCATGCCCAGTCCCACCACCCTTGACCACCACCTGACCCACGACCCCCACCCTAACCAGAATTTCGCACCACACCCACCCCACCAGATTTTCGCATATGTAACCGCCACCCCTGACCGGAATTTCGCACCCCACCCCACAGGATTTTCGCACCTCCCCCCTTCCGCCATCCCCCATCACGCAGTCCCCCTCCCCGACCACGCAGCACCCCCTGCTCTTTCCTCACAGCTTCCCCTCCCCTGTGGCTGCGCGAGTTTGTGCTGCCGGATTTTGCGGCTGCTGTGCGAGTTTAACCTGAGTTTGCAGGATTTTGCAGTGCTGTGCAAGTTTAACTTGCGTCTGTCGGATTTTTCGCGAGTTTGTGGTGCGAATACGATGTTGTGTGTGGCGGAAGAGGAGGGGGTGCGGCGATGCAGGTGGCAGAAGGGTGGAGGGGGTTTTGGGGGTTGTGGGTGGTGGGGAGGTTGACTGCAGTGGTGGGGGTCGGGTGGGGGTGGGTTGGGGTGGGGTGGAGGGGGTGATGTGGCAGTGGGTTAAGGGGTGGGGGTGATGTGGCAGTGGGTAAGGGGTGGGGTGATGTGGCAGTGTGTTAGTTAAAGTGCATTAGATTAGGGTTAGGATTAGGTTTAATTTAGGTTAGTTAATTAGGGTTAGAGGGGATTAGGGGTTAATGACTAACGGAAGTCTAACACCGTTAGTCAAAAGGGTAAATTGATGTATTTTTCGAAATGTGAGGGGTATATGATGAATTTGGAAAGTCGAAAGGGTATACGGTGCAAAAAAAATTTTGTCAGGGGTATATGGTGAAAAAACCGTATTTTCAATGAAAAAGACTTTGTATGGTTTGGACCTCTCTGTCCAAGATGGGGTGTTGACTCAAGGAAAGATTGCTTCTAATTCCTCACACAAGAGAAAACTGCCTAAGGCAGTAGAAGAGGAACAAGTAGAAGTCATATTGGAGGAACAAGTTCTCGCCCATACTGAACCAAAGGAACAGCTGCCCAAGAGGCGGAAAACTGTTGCAAAAAAGCCTAACCCTTATATTCCTAAGAGAGTTAGGCAAAGTTCTAGGTTGCAAATTACCGAAACCGCACTTGTTCCAATGAGGACTCCCCTTTAGTCTTATCTGACGAAGAGAAACTGCCTACCCACTCACCTAAGGAACCAACTCCTCCATCCTCACCAAAAATACCAGTAACGCTCACTACCATTCCTTCCATCTCTCCCTCCTCCGTCTATGTTCCTTCCAGGTTTGAGCAAATGACGGTTGAGATGAGCAAACCAAACCATTTCTCCTCTACATCCACTTACCTTCTACCACAACCACCTTTTCTTCCTTCCATTTACACCACCGCCTCACATTATGTTTCTCTTAAAGGAACCGCAAGACCATCTCAAAAAAACATCCTCCACCCAAATCACCCACTGACTCTATATCTAAGGGAAAAGAACAAGTTCCTTCGGATGAATTTGGTTGGGTTAATGAAGTGTGTCTCCCTGCTCAACATATGATTAAATTCTACAATCACCTTCACTGGACTTTAGATTCTAAAACAGATAAGATGACGGGTTTGATGAAAGTCCTTAGTGATACGGTAATAGAACAACAAAAGAACATGGAGATAATTGCCCAAGCAATTAACACTTTGAAGCAACAATTTGATGGACGTCATGGAGATGTGATGAAGAAGTTGGAAGAAGTGGTTGAGGAAGATGTAGTAGATGAACATAACTCCTCTTCCATTTGTAATGTCTAGTTCTTGTTTCTCTTAAAGGAACAACAATTCTTAGCTTTTGTTTCTTTTCTTTTCTTTTCTTATTTTTCTCTTTTGTACTTAAATGGAATAAGTGCTATAAATATAATGACTTTTGCTATATTTGTCTTCGTTTGTGATTTGAATGCATAATTGCTTGCTTGGAATGGCTAGTATTATCTGATTAGTGTTTGAGCAAGTTTAACCTTTAAAATTCCTAACTTAACCATTTTCTTTTTGGTGATTGTTAATGGTTTAAAAGGTCTTGTAAATATCAATCTTCCCAAAATCACCAAGAGTTTGATCGTTTTGACGACGACAAAGAGGGAAAAGATACCAGGAACAAACTAAGTTGAAAAAATGGAAACTGTAAAACCTTACTCTGTCTTCATTAAATTATATAAATTATTATTTTATCTTTTCCATTCTCTTATGTTATTTGTTCTTTTCCTTAGTTTGTAACTTTGTTGTCATCATCAAAAAGGGGGGAAATTGTTGACGCCTAATTTTGATGATGACAAAGGAACAAAAGATGCAAACTAAATATTGGACTAACAAGATGTTTAAGTGAATGAATTTCAAGGTATCAATGAAAGGAACAAAGAGAATACTAAGTCAAATCAAGTTTGGATTTTGAAGACTAAGGCTATGTTCAGTTCACCTGAAATTTTCTGATCTGAACTTATCTGATCTGATCTGATCTGATCTGAACTTATTTTTTCTGATCTGATCTGATCTGAACTTATTTTTTCTGATCTGATCTGATCTGATCTGAACTGATCTGATCTGATCTGAACTTATCTTATGTAAAATATATTATTACTATTATATTATTACTTTGTAAATCATTATTATGCAATACATTATAAGATCTTCTTTATAGTATTACTATTATTATCATTTTATTTCTATTACAACTTTTACACTTTTATTATTAATAATAATAATTATTATTATCATTATTATAAGCACAAAAATAATAATTATAATCATAGTTATTATTATTACTAAAAATAATTATATAACTCAAGTCATTATTTTATAAGAGCACTTATACAATGTTATTTCACACTTTCCCTTAAAAAAAAGTTTCACACTTGAGAAGTCGGCAAACTCAACTCTTTTTTTCCATATAAAATAGAATAAGATATACAAACAACTATGACTTGAGCAAAAAATAAATAAATATCGTGCAACTTCAAATAGCTAGAGAGATTTGGAATTCGGTAGGAAAAGGTATACCGAATCTAAATTTATAATTTGTATCTCACACTTAGCTTATTTTGAAATGTAATCCAAACTTAGTAGTTTCGTTGTCATGAATTTGAGATATAATATTTTATATATTTCTTATTTTTGCGTCAATCTTATGTTCTTAACACGTGGCTTTTAATTTTCTATTATTTAATAACAATAAAATAACTTAATATAATAATAACAATGACATTTATAATGGTAACAACAAGATTAATAATAATTACCAATATTAATAATTAATAAGTACAACAACAACAACAATAATAATTCTTTTGAACAAATGTACTAGTAAATAATAATACTCCCTCTTTCTCACTTAGAATCTTGACACTACTCACAATTAGAGATAATCTTTTAGATTTTTCTCAATATATAAGAAAAAATATAGTCATGTAGGGTCTTGTTTGATTCGTCTCAATGAGTACTTTATTAATATTCAATTATTATAATTTTTATTATGTAGTGAAAGATATTTAATAATAATGAGTTTTTAAATATAAGCATGATATGATCTGAACAGATCTGATCTGATCTGATCTGGTCTGATCTGATCTGATCTGATCTGGTCTGATCTGATCTGATCTGGTCTGATCTGATCTGAACTTATTTTTTCTGATCTGATCTGATCTGAACTTATTTTTTCTGATCTGATCTGATCTGATCTGATCTGATCTGATTAGATCTGAAATAAGCAAAAATAAGATGAACTGAACATAGCCTAAGTGAAGATATTCAAATATTTGGTACTAGAGAAGCATTGGAGCAAGAAGACCAAAGAGAGACTTTTTATTTCTAGTTCCAGTATAAAGAAATGAGTAAGAATGATACGGAACTGTGGCAATTTAAAATAAGAATGAGTGTTTATTCCTTTGTAAGGAACGGACAAACTAGCGCTGTCATAATAAGTTAAAGGAACTAACTATTAAAAGGAATTAGACTTACGATGAAGCAATACAACATTTAATTATGTTTGTTGAGTAATTTATGCCTAGATTCTAGGTAACCATTTTATTTAAGTAAAAATTTGATTTTAAGGAATGTCTTTTTAAGGAACAGATTTTATTTTTATAAATATAATAAATATCCTTTTCGCTTTTATGGAAAATATGTTTAAAGATAATTTTTTGGTGAAAGAATTTTATTTTTGTTTTATTAATTCAAATATTTTTTCATTAAATCGGATTTTAGAATTATTGCTTCAAGTGGTCGCTAAAATTAAGGGAGCAGTAACATGTTTATCTCCCACGTTTAACAGTGATCATGGAGATCAGGGGTTTGAGGAGGAACATGTTCCTCCGGGTAAGGAACATCATGGGATAATGGTTTCATCACTAACACATAATTTTAATCCCACGTTCTAAGTTATTACCATTATAATACTAGTGTCTAATTAAGTTCCAATTTGTGTCTGACCAAGTGATTTAGTGAATTTAACTAAACAAAGTGTCAGTGCCTTCATTCTCTCATACAAGTCATTTGTTTCTCATCTTCTTACTATATTCCACTAAGCTATTATTGATCAATTGTATTTTGGTTTTTTGGGTAAGGGGACTTTGAGTGAAGTTCTGTAAGACAAAAGTTTTGAGTGAACCGAGTTAAAGTGAGAAAACTTCAAGTGAAGTTGAGAGGAACAAATGTTAAAGGAATAGTTGTTTAAAAACTTGAGTTCAGGAACTCAAGGTGTGGCCTATGAGTAGAATTAGGTTGTAACAAAGTTGTTTGGCCTAACTAGTGAAAGAATCTAGTTTAGAGTCCCTAGTGGTTGAGGTTGTTTCTTCTTGTTGGGCCCAATAAGTTTTTCCTCGTCAAAATCCCTTGTGTTCCTTTAGCTTGTTTCTTTGTTCAAGTTTAAAATTTCACAAAAATTTGCGTTTATTTCTACACATACAATTCACCCCCTTCTTGTATTGTTCCTAGTGAAATAACAAATAAGATCAAGTCAACTATAATACTCATCATGCAACAATATCCTTATAACTTCCCAGTAACACAAAAGAATAGCTAATAACAACTGAATTGAATTAATAAACAAACCATCTCAAAAATACTTAAATGGAAATAAAGGTATAAATAAAAACAAGTTTTTGAGTCAGAAACCGAATACTAGTGGATCGCAACCCAGTTCCTAAGGTTTGTAGATTGCAACCTATAGGTCAGCATATGAGCTTACGTTCCCGCTCCTGTGTCTAAAAATGAACAAACTCCCAATGCAATAGTACACGCAGCATTCCATGTCCTTTTGGACAAAAACAATTAACTCAGTTTTACCCTTCGATCGCAACCTAGGTGCTTGGCATGTTCTTCACCAATGACTACGTCTATCCCACCGGATGTTCTTTTCTCAAATAAAAATTAGAAATAAGAAAAAATTTCATTCATCTCAATAATATTTATCAAAAGGGAAGCCACACGGCCTTATACCCATAAATCACAATAAAAATCTCTTCAAAATTTCTCCCACTTTCTCAAAGAAATAAACTCACAAGCTTTACAATGATCACTGAAAACAACAAATACTTTTGTAAATATATTAAGCACGAGTAATGACATGTCAAGAGTTATACAACACTAAATATCATAAAAAAAAATTAAATCCCAAACAATGATAATCACAAGCAAACATAAATACAATTGAATTCGTTCGAATAATACTACAATATAATACGCACAACAAACGACAGACAAAAAAAATGTGCACTCAACTTAGGAGCTTGCGTTTTGCACCACTATTGTGCATCTAACGCATCAGATAACTACGTCTGACACATCAAGGTGCATCTGACGCCACTGAAGGAACAACACTAAAATTAACCGAAAACTCATTAACTCAATAAATAATGTATATCCTTAATCATCGATATGTTAACCAAACGTAAAGAAAATGACAATAATCATGACAATAACAAAATAAAACATTAACCATAAAAAGAAAGCAAAAAGACTCACTTAAACCAGGTTAATTTTCTTAATAAATAAATGATTAAATTTAATCCTTTAACAAATATCACAATAAAAAAAATTATCTAACAATTAAAACCATACCCAAATTCTTAAAAAAATTAATATAGCACCTACATAGCCTTACTATCACATTAATAGTTTTATTTTTAATCTTCGGACCTCAAAAGTATTTTTTAATATGAAATTTCAAATTACTCAATAAAGCAAATAAAATAATTTAAAAAACCACGCACAAAAATTATCCAATTTTCACACTACATACAAAAATTCACAGTTCAACTAGTTATGCAAACAAATGAAATTTTCGTTCTTCTTTTATAATGACCATGAATTATTTATTATAAACTACAAAAATACAAAAATAGAGAATTTAATTAATTAAAAATGAAAATTGTAAGCAAAAATTTCTTTAAGACATGAAAAACATACTACACACATAACATACCTCAATAAAAAATAATTTTGGTAATTATAAAAATCATACACTAACTAAATCCAAAAACATACAAATAATAGATTTAACTATTTAAATAGGAAAACTTGAGTAAAAATTATATTACTACACATAATATAAATACAGCATGCACAAGGACAAATACAAAATTTTCTTCAGTAATTTCGCGTAAAAATATAATTAAAACAATTTTCCTAATGAATCGATCTACTATTGAAATTACTCTAATCTCAAACGTTCTAAGATAACTACTAGTTACTTGAAATGTCGAAAAAAGAGCTGGGTCTAATATGCGTGCAATCCAAGTCCTCTTCAAATCCCAAGGCACCACAAACGATAATTTGGCAAGTGAAAGAAGTAGAAAATATCAAGAACAGTTTGATGAGAACAAAAGAAAAGTACAAAAATTTAGAGAGAAATTGATAATGGCCGAACGAAATGGAGGAGATGACAGCAAGTACTTTTTAAGATTTTAATCATAATATTTCTGGTGATTAAAATGATAATTTAAGAGGGTTTAAATGATAATTTATGAAGGAGGTTATGGGAGTTAAAGAAAATGAAGAGGCAACAAATCAAAGGAAGAAAAATCTCCCATTTCTCACCCACATGGCCGGCTACCACAAGTTCAACCCCAAAACCAAATTCCGTCCCTTTTCATCAATAATCCAAGTGACAAAAGCTTTGTTAAGAGATAAAATGATAAATTCCTAAATGGCACCTAAACTTAAAAATAACTAATAACGAAAAATAATATTAAATTATATTATAAATATACATATAATTCACATAATAAGCATATCAAATAATATAAATATATTACGCCTCTTAATAATTTATAAAAATGAAATCATTAATTAGAAGAAAATAATAATTTTAGGGAAAACTTTTGCAAAAAGCTAGGAACAAGATTATGGGATGTTACAATGTATGTTTGACCCAGTATACATTAATTGTGTTGACACCCATGTCACAATAAATTTACCTCCCCCTTATGATCCAATACATATGTCATAGTATTGAGAAGAAAATTATTGTTGGTTATGGAGGATTAATTTTTGTGATAATGAACAATGCCAATGTGAAATTGGGAGTTCTTCCCTCTAGTTAAGACATTGACAACTCTTCATCTGCATTTGGATAAGGGCATCCTAGCCATAGGGAGATCTATTATTCCCTTAGCATGGAACCCTACTATTTTTCCCTATCATGAAGAACACGAGGATGAAGAAGATGATGAAGCAACTAATAATGATATTGAGGTTATGAAAGAGAAACAAAAAAAAATAAAGGAAATAAAAAAGAGAAGAAGAGAAAGGAGAAACTGCTAGTGGCAGTGGAAAAAGAAAGTGAAGAAGAGAGGTACTCATACTATTGTCCTAGTAAATGAACTTTTAGAAATTAAAATATTAAAATTTAAATTATCCTCCTTCACCCATTGATGTTGATGATGAGAAGGAGAGTTCTCCGCAAATGGTTACGAGATGAGTTTGAAAATATATATTCTGATCAATTAGGAATAATCACCTGTTCATATGGATATAACTCCCCCTGCTTATACTTCTCACACAACATTTATCCCATCCTCTCCTTCCCGAACACCACAAATCCACCATCTCCTACAGAACAAGCCTTTGTTCCTAAGGATATCCCTGTTGTTTCCCCTACCATGAACAACCAAATGTTCCAATTACAAAGGAAGCTTTTGTAGTTTCCATCTCCCCACCATCAAATGAAATTACCTCCACCTTTTCTTTACCATCTATTGCAGCCGCATATACCAATGAGCATGTGGCTCGTTTGTATCATCTTTTTGGGCTAACCATGAATGAAACCGAAGCATTGTTGGAACTAGGGAACATGACTTCTCATTTGTATGACATTGTAGGGATTTTGAAAGACAAGCTTAATTCGGTTACCAACGGAAACCACATGATTTTTGGAGCAAATTCAAAATAATTTGTTCCGAGCTGAAACATGTTAACTCTACGGTGGAAAATCTTAAGAATATAGTGGACCATCTCTTGAGTGCAGTGGGTGCAAATCACAAAGAAGTCCTGAGGAAACTAGAGGATGTAGTAAAAGTTGTCGAGGAAAATCTCCTATTTCCTACCGCTTGAAACCTTTTGTTGTTTTGAGATGTGTTGGACATTTACAGTATCGGAGTGTTGGTTTTCATGTTTCGTTACTTTAACTCACATAGGATCAGGTGTCGTGGTTTGAAGTAACATGTGAATTAGAGTTGACGAATGTATGTAATACATTAGTGAAAGAGCGTTCGCTCGGGCTCGGAGCGCTCGAACGAAAACGGCAGGGAATCGAGAAAATAAGTGAAATGATGAAACGAGAGAAGGAGCGCTCGCTCCTCGGAGGAGCGCTAGCTCATTTAAGGAGCTAGGTTTTCGTTTTGCGTCTTTTCGAGTGACGGTTATTGTTGTGGTTTGCATTCTTTTAAACGTTAGAAAGGCTCTAATTGTTCATATGCTTTAAATGTGAATGAAAAGAAACCAGAGAAAACTGTCTCAAAGTTCCATAGCACAAGTTTCATTCATTGCTACAAATTCTTACTTTCTTACACTCATTTGACGAATTTCATAACGAGCGTGATCTTCGTTGTTTTTCTTTGTATCTCGGAAGTGAATTCCTTGTAACCCGTGCTCAATGTAGGGTAGGAATATTGCTTTTGGGAAAGTGTCCCAACACGCCTAGAAGATTCATTGTTCATCTAGTAATCATCTTTGTCACCCTCAATCCAATACTAACCATCCAAAAGCAATATTACTTGAAGATGGCTACGGTACGTGAGATGACTTCCAGTTTTCATAAACTTGACAAGTTTGAAGGTGTGGGTTTCCGTAGATGGCAGAAGAAGATGCACATTCTTCTCACTTCTCTTTCGGTTGCATATGTCTTGTGTAATCCAAAACCCGAGTTTGTGGAAGAAGAAACATTGGAGGCATCAAGGAGAAGGAACAAGTGGGAGAACGATGACTACATATGTCGTGGTCACATTCTCAATGGTATGTCTGACACTTTGTTTGATGTTTATCAATTCTATGAATCTGCTAAAATGCTTTGGGATGACCTTGAGTCAAAATACATGGCCGAAGATGCATCCAGTAAGAAGTTCTTAGTTAGCAATTTTAATAACTTTAAGATGAATAAACAGGCCTGTGATGGAACAATTCCATGAAATTCAAAGGATTTTAGGAAGTTTTAAACAACACAATATTAGTATGGATGAAACATTTATTGTATCTTCAATAATTGACAAATTAACCCAAGTTGGAAGGATGTTAGAAATACTCTTAAACATAGAAAGATGATATAAATGTGGAACAATTGGGTGCTCATCTTCGGATTGAAGAGGGCATTCGGGTTCAAGATGGACAAAAGGAGGTAAATCCTAATTCTTCTACCATTAAATGGTGGAGGATGGAAAGTTCAAAGACTCAAATCCTAAGAAGAGGGCTAATAATCACCAAAGGCAACAATTTAAGAAGCCTAAGAAGTGAGTTGTTCAACAACGTGGTTGTTGGGAGTGTGGCAAGCCCGGACACTTCAAAAAGGATTGCTTCCTTTGGAAGAGGAAAGATGAACAAAAAGAATGAGCAAGGTGGAGGGAAAGGCGAGTCTAGCCAATCCCAAGCCAAACAAGGTACTTGTCACAACTTTCATGTAATTCGGTTTGAATATATGTGTATGATTTCTGAAATCTTTTGTGTACAGGATGATTGTTCATGGTATATCGATTCAGGAGCTTCAAGGCATGTGTGCAAGGAGCGGTCTTCATTCAAAACCTTCAAGGAGGTGGACAATGGAGAAGTTCTTACATGGGATGAATATACAGCTCAAGTTCTTGGTGTAGGACAAGTAGAGTTGGTCTTTAGTTCCGGCAAATCTCTAGTGTTAAGAGATGTTGTATTTGCTCCGGAACTTAGGCGTAATCTAGTGTCGGAGCTATCTTGAATCGAATAGGTTTATAAATGGTTTTTGAGTCGGACAATTTATATTATCTAAGGGTGGTTTGTTTGTTGGACTTGGTTATTTTGTAATGGTATGTTTAAACTTAGCATTTCAAATGCTTTAGTGAACAATGTGTGTGTTATTAATGATAATTCTTCTCTTTGGCATTTAAGACTTGGTCATGTTAATTATAGAAAATTATATTCTATGGCTAAGGATGATTTAATTCCTTCTTTGATCCAAGTATTGAGAAGTGTAGAAATGCATGCTTACCAAAATAACTAGGTGTTCTTTCCCTAATAATGTGGAAAGAGATACTAAATTGCTTGATTTAGTACATAGTGATCTTTGCGATTTTCATAGTACACTCTTTAGGAAACAAGAAATATATTAACATTTATTGATGATCATTCACGATTTTGTTATGTATATTTTGTCTACTAAAGATGAAGCCCTAGAAAAATTTGAGATCTATAAAAATGAAGTAGAATTGCAACAAATGACAAGGTTAAACAGTTCAGAACCGATAGAGGTGGTGAATTTCATAATCCTAGTTATTTCCACGCTTTAGGAATAATACATGAAACAACCGCGGCTTATACTCCACAACAAAATGGTATGTGGAAAGAAGAAATAGAACTTTACAAGAAATGGTAAATTCTATGTTATCCTATCGGGTTTGAGTGATGGTTTTTGGGGTGAAGCGGTTTTAACGCTTGTTACATCTTAAATCGTGTTCCTATGAAAAAGAACAAAGTAACCCCTTATGAATTATGGTACAAAAGAAAACCAAATCTAAGTTACATTAGAGTTTGGGGATGTAGGGCAATAGTGAAAGTGCCGGAACCTAAACGTAAAAAGTTAGGTGAAAGAGGAGTTGAATGCACTTTATAGGATATGCTTGTCATAGCAAATCCTATAGGTTCTATGTTATAGAACAAAACGACTTTTGGTCGGTTCACACTATTGTGGAGTCAAGAGATGCAATTTTTGATGAAAATAGATATTCATCGGTTCCTAGACCAAAGGAATAACTCCAAGTACCGAAATTCAAGAAATTGATCAAACTAATGATCAAGAGTTAGATGAACAAATTCTAGATGAAAATGTTGCATCTACATCAATCAACACAGGAGAAGTAAACGGGTTAGGAAAGAGAAATCTTTTGGCCCGGATTTTCATTGTATATTTGGTTGAAGGATCAAGAGATAGTGTTTTACTAAATTTCCATATGTCTATAATGTGGAAGGGATCCTTTAACATATGATGAGGCCATGCAATCTCAAGATGCTTCATTTTGGAAAGGAAGCTATTGATGATGAAATGGACTCAATCATGGGAATAACACATGGGTTTAGCGACCTACCTCCTAAATGTAAACCAATAGGGTGCAAATGGATTTTCAAGAAGAAAATGAAAATCGATGGAACTATTGACAAGTTCAAAGCCCGGTTAGTGGCACAAGGCTTTTCTCAAAAGCCGGGTATCGATTATTTCGATACATATGCACCTGTAGCTCGAATCTCCACTATAAGATTATTGATTGCTCTTGCAGCAATTCATAATCTTGTGATCCATCAAATGGATGTCAAGACTGCGTTCTTGTATGGAGAATTAGATGAGGAGGTTTACATGAGACAACCGGTTGGTTTCGTTGTCAAAGGTCAAGAACAAAAAGTTTGCAAGTAATTAGATCTTTGTATGGGCTAAAACAAGCACCTAAGCAATGGCATCAAAAATTTGATGAGGTAGTGTTGTCTAACGGATTCAAATTGAACAATTCAGACAAGTGTGTATATAGCAAATTTGATGACAATGGTCATGGTGTATATGATTTGCTTATATGTAGATGACATGTTAATTTTGGAACTGATTTATCCCAAGTTGAGTGGACTAAATCTTTTCTATCGTCTAAGTTCTCAATGAAAGATTTGGGGGAGGCGGATGTCATTCTAGGAATTAGAATTAAAAGAAGCAAAGGTAAATTGAGTTTGTCTCAATCTCACTACATCGAAAAGGTTCTTAAGAAATTCGATGTTAGTGGTTGCTCTTTTGTGTCAACCCAATGGACCTAGTGAGAAATTATTACCTAATGAGGTAGTGCTGTCTCAACTTGAGTATTCAAGGGTGATTGGATGTTTGATGTATGTTATGACGAGTACTAACCCGGATATCGCATTTGCGGTAGGAAAATTAAGCTGGTATAGTAGTAATCCTAGTATTTAACATTGGCAAGCTATTCGTCGTGTTTAAGGTATTTGGAAAACCAAGGACTATGGTTTATCCTACAGTGGTATCCTTCGGTTTTAGAAGGGTATTCAGATGCAAGTTGGATCTCTAATAAAGAGGATCACTCTTCTACAAGTGGATGGGTATTTCTACTTGGGGGAGGTGCTATATCTTGGGCTTCCAAGAAACAAACTTGCATAGCGGATTCCTCCATGACTTCGGAGTTTATCGCTTTCTTCCGCAAAAGAGGCGGAGTGGTTAAAAATCTCATATTGAGATTCCTTTGTTGCCAAAACCGATATCGCCATAGCGATTCATTGTGATAACGATGCTGCTTTGGCAAGGAATATAGTCAAGTCATAAAATGGTAAGTCAAGAGACATTGGTGTGCGGCATAGCTATATCCAAGGACTTATCAAGGATAGTGTTATTACTGTTGACTATGTACGTACAACGTATAATCTAGCGGATTGTTTTACAAAGGCCTTGGCTAGAGATAATGTAAAGAGGATGGCAATCGTTTTAGGATTGGAGCCCCTCGAGAATCACGAATGAGGGAATCTTAACTTAACGCCCAATATGACGTTGGGTCTTAAGTTCAATAAGATTAATTCCTTCATTTAGATGATTGTAGAACTTTGTTTATCCTAAGTTGTAGTTCAATAACTTTGTTGTATAGGAGGTTGTATAGCTTAATAGGTCTCTTGTTTATGCTTTTCATAATAGCATGTATTTTAGAGATCTACCTATGTAAGTGTCAAGTTTAGCTGCTTCAAGGAGCTATTAGGGCATAGCTTTGATACACTTATCAATAGATATGGACACAAGGCTTTATGTGTCGGCTTATAATGAGTTTAAGTCGTTTATCTTGTGTGTATAGTATCTTCGGGTTTCCATTATATATTGAAATTGGTTCAATCGTTATCGACACCAATTGGATACGGATACTTGGAATGTGTACTATACTATATGGAAGTTCAAGTTTTATATACTTTCATTTATGCATGAGATGTATTTGTTTGAAATGATGTATGTGCTAATTATACAATTAGATACTCTAAATGGGGGAGGATTGTTGGATATTTAGAGTATCGGAGTGTTGGTTTTCATGTTTCGTTACTTTAACTCACATAGGATAAGGTGTCGTGATTTAAAGTAACGTGTGAATTAGAGTTGACTGATGCACGTAATACATTAGTGAAAGAGCGTTCGCTCGGGCTCGGAGCGCTCGAACGAAAACGGCAGGGAATCGAGAAAATACATGAAATGATGAAACGAGAGGAGCGCTCGCTCCTTGGAGGATCGCTCGCTCCTTTGAGGATCGCTATCTCCCATGCGTCCGGTTTTCGTTTTGCGTGTTTTCGAGTGACGGTTATTGTTGTGGTTTGCGTTCTTTTAAACGCTACAAAGGCTTTAATTGTTCATATGCTTTATATGTGAATTGAAAGAAACCAGAGAAAACTATCTCAAAGTTCCATAGCACAAGTTTCATTCATTGCTACAAATTCTTACTTTCTCACACTCATTTGACGAATTTTATAACGAGCGTGATCTTCATTGTTCTTCTTTGTATCTCGGAAGTAAATTCCTTGTAACCCGTGCTCAGTGTAGGGTAGGAATATTGCTTTTGGGAAAGTGTCCCAACACGCCTAAAAGATTCATTGATCAACTAGTAATCATCTTTGTCACCCTCAATGATTACACTAGTGGAAAAAAGTTCAACCACTCCCATCAAAATAGATCTTATAGGTGAAAACCGAATTGATTTTGCGGTAACTCATATGGTTTTCACCCAAAACTGAATCTTTTAAGACCAAAGATATTATCCTTTTTTTTACATTTTCTCATTCTTAATTGATACATTCTAGTGTTGCTTCGTTTGGAGAACCTTTTTGTTTTTAATAGATTTTATTATTGTATTAACCAGTGAATGTATGGTACAAATTTTAAAAAACCAACTAAAAATCAGAAACTTAGAAATTTAAAATTCAGCAATTAATGAAACTTACAAAAAATGACATAAATTACAACAAAATTTACTAAACTTTCAAAAAGTTACAGAATTACAACGAAATTATAACAAAATTAATCAAAAAATTCCAAACAAAAACTAAAATACGAACAAACCGTATTTACATACGTCTTGCGACGAGAGTCATCAAACTTATGTTACATATTACAAAAAACTAAACTCAAGACTAAGAGAAAACAAAACAGAAGCCTAGATCTGAAATGAGAGAAACCTAGAAAGTCAAGTAAATCCGGCGAGTTTTCGACCTCAGTGCGAAAATCTTAAGAGAGACGGCGCCGACGCACAAAATTCGGCGAGTTTTCGACAAACGACGCACAAAATCAGACGAGTTTTAAGAGGAGAAATCTGGGTGGTGGAGTGATGAAGATGGCGTGTGAGAAGAGAAATGGATAAAGGATGAAGGTTAGAGAAGAGAGGACTGAGGAGGGTTACAGAGAGAGAGAAAAGGGTGAGAGAGGGAAATGGGATCTGATTCTCAATTTCTCAGTGAGGAGGGTTAGAGAAGATGGCGTGGAGAGGAGAGGGATTAGGTGTAGAGAACAGAGAGAAATGAGGGAGGGGATCTGAGGGCGTTTGAGGGAAAGAGGGTTAGAGGGGGGTGAGAGGGAAATGGGCCGCGTCATTTTGAACCAATTGATTCGGTCAATCCATCCCAACCGAATCCGTTTGGTTCGCATAAATTGTGAGAAAAATGGCAGGAATAACGGATCAAGTTTTACCTATATCTGATCCGGTTTGTGCCTAACTGGAGCGATTATGTTGTGATAGATCCATTTATTTCACTATTATTATTTTTTCCCTCCTTTTATATTTTCTTTTACTCTTTGTGTCTTGTATCTTATTTTTCCTTTTTGTTTCGTAATGGAACAAAGTTATACTTACATTCTTATCTACATTCTTATGTGCACTAACTTCTCTTTGAATGACTAATATTACAAGATTGCAATTTTAAGATCGAGGTAGATACATCACCTTCTTATATTAACCAAAATGTTTCCAACACAATTTGGTGTTATGATGAGTTTATGTAGATAAGAGCTTATTTTCATAAGTACTAGAACATGATTTTTAAGATGTTGATAGAAAAAGAGAAAAGCAATTTAGACTAAATTAATTTTTCCCTATGTTTCAAGTTCTCAAGTTTATTTCAAGCTATGTATTTACATTAAGTTGAAAGAATGGTTTAATAATATTTATTTAATATGATTGTTTAATTTATTATTAATAGTATGTATTTTGTTGCCATCTTCAAAAAAGGAAAAAGTGTTAACCTTTTGTTTTGAAAATGACTAAATTAAAAAAAGACATATTATATGTTACATAGTGCTAAACTCGTAAAACAATACTACTGTCCCCAACAGTAGGTTCTTTAATAGGAAACTTGTGCAAGAACACCTAGACCCAAACCCGAACCTGAGCTCCACTTTCGGACCAGCAAAAAGGAACCCACCCTAGAGGTTGGGTGGTATTTCTCCCTCCAAAGCTTAAGTCATGTATCAGGAGTAAAAAGGAAACTTTTAGAGAGAAAGTAAAGAGAGAATTTAGGACAGAATAACAGTACAATGTCCTGAAAAACGTACCTTTCTCCTGATTTCAAGGACTATTTATAGTGTCTAAAGTAATTGTTGTACCCTGAGGTCACCCTAATTTGGGAGCACCTGATTGGCTAGCAATAGTTTTATGACACGTGGAAAGCATTAATTGGAGGGTATACATCATCCACTTTTCACTAATGTCTTTTACAGATATTGTGCTTAAGTACAAATTGGGCCAAAAAGGTGGACTAGTACAAGTCCTTTATTTAAAAGAGTGTACTGTAGGCCATACACCTTTTCTGGACCCTATACTTTCTGCAGCAGTGAAGGGACACGTGTAGGAGCAGGATGAAGCCACATGTCCTTTTTATAGTCGTTGATCTTTTAGGCTACAACATTTGCCCCTTAAAAGATAAGTTTCACCATTAGGCGCCAAGACGGTTGGAATTCTATTTTAACCAAAGAGAATTGCCCTATCATTTTCAAAGTAGAGAAGGCGCCAAATTGTCGGTCTCAATAGGTCAACGGTCAACCCATAGAGGTTTTTTGAATGCAAAAATTATTTTTACCAGATGGGGAGGTCATTTTTACCTCCCTGTAAATATAGGCCCTTGTCCTTTCTGAATTTGTTTCACACCTTGAGAGAATTTTTCTAAAGCGAGAGACTCTGCCAAATTTTTCACTGGAATTTTAGAGAGAGAAAGAGCATTATTCGTCCAAGATCTCGAAAACCTTCTTCAATCGTCCGAGCATTCTCAACAGCACTAGTAGAATAAATGCTATTTGCTGCGGTAAAAAAATGCCCTATTGTTGCGGTTTTGGGCGCGCAGCAATTAAGGGCGCAACAATAGGTAATAATTATATTGCTGCGGTTTTAAACCACAGCAATATGTTTTAATATTACTGCGGTTTTTGGGTAAAACCGCAGCAATATATGTATTTTATATCAGAATAATGAAGGATATTGCTGCGGTTTTTAGTAAAAACCGCAGCAATATGATTTATTTAATAATGAAAAATTCGCATATTGCTGCGGTTATTCCTTCAAACCGCAGCAATATTAACTGGTACAGCTAAAAAATTTTTTTTTTTTTGTATATTACAATCAAATTTAAAATATTAAAACCAGGCAATTAATATATCCACTATTAACATTTTATAATCAACAACAAAGTTGAAATTTCAATTTTTAGAAAATATTATCAAAAAAGTAAATGAATTGATAACTTACCATCCAAAGAATAACTAAAAGACCAAAAAAAAAAAAATGAAATTATAGGAAATAACAAAAAAATTCTAAATCTGGTGAAATTACAAAAAAATTAAACAGGCAGAAATAAACAAATCTGGAAAAAATTATAAACAAAGGAACTCGTTGGAGAAGAAGGAAACTATAATTACAGAAATAAAGAAAGGAACTATAAAAAAAATTATACAAAAAACACAAATCTGGAAAAAATAAAATTACAGGAAAATAAAATTACATAAAAAAATCCGACCAGATCTAAACCACGAAAAGAAAAAAATGGAGAAGAAGAAGGAAACTCGTCGGAGGCGGCGACGAGCACTAGAGAAGACACGCGTCGGAGGTGGCGAACTGGATCGAACGCCGGTGGCCTTGGTGGCTTTCGTCGCGTCGCTCCGTTCACTAGGCTTTGTTCGCGTCGCGTCGCGTCGCGTCGCTCTGTCAACTTTGTTCGCTTGCGTCGCCGATGAACAAAAGAAATAGATCGGAAGCGGAAGATGTAAAACGACCGGTGAATAACGGCCGGTGAAGAGGGGATAAGAGAGAACTGCGTGCATGAGAGGAGAGAGGAGAGAGGAGAGAGAGAGAGGGGAGAGAGAAGGGAGAGAGAACACTGAAGAGGCGTGCGTGAGATTGAGAGAATGAAAGTGATGAAAAAACCCTAACGAATGGGTTTTATATTTTTTAAAATAATATTGCTGCGGTTTTTTAAAAGAACCGCAGCAATATATTAAAATATTAATAAAAATAATATTTTAATATATTGCTGCGGTTTTTTTAAAAAAACCGCAGCAATATACCTAGTCAAAAATTTAATTTCTTTCAAAAAAAAAATTCTGTTGATACCATATTGCTGCGGTTTAGGTCGAAACCGCAGCAATATCTTTTTTTTATTTTTTTTACGTGATATATTGCTGCGTATGGGTAAAACCGCAGCAATATCACCGCAGCAAATAATAATTATTCTACTAGTGAGGTATCCCTTTTCTTCTTTTACTTCTCAATTTTTGCTTTTCTTTTCATTTTTTTCTAAGAAAAATGGATTTATCCTCTTTATCGAACAATCCTGGCAGCTTAAGGGTTGACATTAACCCTAGAATAGAGAGCCTTCCATCTTCGACACATTCTAGAGTTGGGCCTATTCTGGCCGGACATGCATTTTATTTTTTTGGATGTGGATGACAAAGTCAGACGACCCAGTCTTTACCTGTGTAGGGTAATCTTGCGAGCGTCAAGCAACCGCTCGCATAAGACGTGGAGTAAATCTCTAGACCTCAAGCTCAGAATTGGAGATGTCAACAAGCCGAAACCCTAAAGAAGGGGAGTGCGAGGTTCAAAGCGCTCGACCAGCAAACAGAACTCCTTCTTCTGAAAGCGTCCAGGTTGAGAGAACCACTGAGATGTCTTCCGAGGCCAATCCGTCTGGACAAGGCATGACAAAGGATGAGGCCAATGCGGCAGAGATTTCATCTGATCTGTCCAATTATTCGGACGAGCCTTCTACCACCTCTTTTGAAATAAGATGTCGCCTAGGTCCTCTGTCAGACCTTAAGTTTATTTTAGCCAACAATAGTTGGTTAGGACGAGTAGGTTCAGACCTTAAGAACTTCTCCTCGATGATAACTATGCCAGGTGTTATGTAGTGCTAGACTCGTAAGTAATTACTACTATCCCCAACAGTAGGTTCTAGAACAGGAGACTTGTGCAACAACCCCTGGACTCAAAACCCGAACCTGAGCTCCGCCTTGAGACCTACAAAAAGGGACCCACCCTAGAGGTTTGGGTGGTATTTTCCCCTCCAAAGCTTAAGTCATGTATCAGATTATGAAAGAACTTTAAGAGAGAGAGAGTATTTATGGCAAAATAATAGTACTATGCTCTGAAAAAAGTACCTTTATCCTTATTTCAAGGACTATTTATAGTGTCTGAAATGACTAATGTACCTTGATGTCACCCTAATTTGGGAGCATCTGATTGGCTAAGCAATAAAGCTATGACACGCGGCAATCGTTGATTGGAGAGTACACATCACCTTTTATAAAGGTGTTTCTTGTGTTTACTTGGGCCTAGACACAATAAGATGGGCTTAGTAGACCTTTCTTTATTCAGAAAAATGTACTTTAGTCCATACAAGCTTATGATGCATGTACTTTACAACAACAGAAAAGTGCCACTTGTAGGGCTGTGATGGGGCCACGTGTCACATTTACAGCCATTGATTTTAGGCTACAACATTTGCCCCTTAAAAGAGGAGTTTACCATTTAGGAGCCAAGACGGTTGGTATCGTCTTTTAACCGACGAGCACTGCCCTTATTCTTTTCAAGATGAAAAGGGCGCCATTTAGCCGGTCTCATCAGGTCAACCTTCAAAGGTTTTTGGCATGCAACGGTTACTTTTACTACAGGAGGAGGTCATTTTCACCCCTCTATAAATATGCCCCTTTGTCGTTTCTGAAATCAGTTTTAAATCATTTGAGAGATTTTCTAGAGAGAGAGAAAGAGCTTTCGTCCAAGATATCGCTAACTTTTATCAACTCATCCAAGGTTTCGTCTAGCTCGTTCTCTCCATCCGTTCGAGTAATTTCAACAAGTATCCTTTTCCTCTGTTTCATTCTTATTTTGCTCTTTCCTTTCACATTTTTTAAGAAAAAATGGATTCGTCTACTTCATCGAATATTCCCAGCTGCTCAAGGGTTGGTCTTGACCCTAGAACAAGGAGCCTTTCTTCCTCGGCACATTATAGAGTTGGGCCGATCTCGGCCAGCCATGCATTTATTATTTTGGACATGGACGGCAAAGTCAGACGACCCAGTTTTTACCTGTGCAGGGTAATCTGGCGCGCGTCAAGCAAACAGCTCGCATTAGACGAGGGGTGTACCTTCTGGCCTCCGGCTAAATAATGGAGGTATAAACCTACCAAATTCCTGCTAACGGGGAACGCGAAGTTCAAAGCGCCCGGCCAGCGAACCAAAATACTTCTCCTGAAAGCGTCCAGGAGGAAAGTCTTATCAAAGAGCCTTCAAAACCCAGCCCGTCCGGACAAGATATGGCGACGGACGAGGTCAATGAGGTGGAGGTCTCCTCTAACCCGTCTAGCGACTCAGAGGAACCGTCCACTACCTCTTCTGAAATCAGACGCCACCTAGGCCCTTTGTCTGACCCTAGGTTCATCTTGGCCGACAATAGTTGGCTCGGACGAGTAGGCCCAGACCTTGGACACTTTTCCTCGGCTATGCCTATGCCGGGGTACCGTTTTGTTCTTCCTGGCCTGGAAGACACTATTCTTAGTGCTCATTACAGCCATTTCGCTATCTACCGGCTGGCTTTTGATGCAGTGTTGCGATTTCCCTTGCATCCTTTTATAAGCCGCCTTCTTCAATACTACAGGATTCGCCATAACCAGCCTTCCCCAAACTCTAGGCAAAACATCCTGACCTTTCTGGCCGTTTGCGAGCTGAAAAGCGTTGACCCTTCCTTAGCCGCCTTCTCCCAAATACACTATGTCTCCAAGGTTCCTAGGACTGTGGACGGAGCCTGGTTCAGTGTATGCAATCGTCAGGGCTTTCTGACATCTTGGGACAAAACTTCCAAGATGCATGCCTGGAAGGCTAAATTCCTGTTCGTCCAACGACTATATCTGCCTAATCATGTTCTTTCTTTTCATGCAGATTTGGTTAGAGCTGCCTTGAAAAAATCTTGGACGGGAAACCTCAGTATCTCCAAGTTCACAGTTGGAAGGAGTACAGTAAGTCCGGCTCTGAAAAGAGGACGGACACCTTGGTATGTAATATATATATATATATATATATATATATATATATATATATATATATATTTGGACGAACCCTTTCTTTAAGAGGGAAGTCGTCCTTGGAACACTTGGCCAACTTCCTACATCCCATAGGACTCGTCCGGAAATCAATATCTTGAATTTTCGGATGAGTATTAACGTCTAGACAGACCCTGCTCCAAAGGGGAACTCGGACAAGCTTCTGGTTTTCCTTAGAAGGGAAGACGTCAAGTAGATATTTGGCCGACTTCCTTCCGTGGAGGATATCAATCGAAAAACCTTTCCTCACCTTTACTGGACGAGCTCCCTTCTTGACAGAACCTCGTCCAGGCTAAAGCCCTACCATTCTTGGACGAGGTCCCTTCTTTATAGAGCCTCGTCTAAAGGGGTACATTCTTCTGGACGAGTTCATTTTCTTTCTTCTTGCCGCTTACATATTTACTTGTTTTCTTTTCAGAAAAATTCCCCAACGTCCAAGGCGTTGATGGAGAAAGCAGCTTCGAAGAAGAGGCCGGCCGCAACGGGAGATGCCCCTCCCCCCAAAAAATCCAAAGGCTTCATAGCCAAAAAGAAGAAAACCACTCGGCCTTCTTTGCCAAAGGTCAAAATTCCTCCTTCAATCGAGGAAGTTCCTCCTTCTACCGAGGAAAGAGCCATGGTTACCTATGCCGGCCCGGTTGAGTTAGCACTCCCCCTTACTTTCGAGCAACCGGACACAGTTTCACTTTTAGACGGGGTCGAAGAGACCGAATGACCACCTACTTAGCCGGACGCGGCTATGGACGAATCGGCTTTCTATGGGCCGGTGGTAAAGCTGGTATCACAGATGCCCGAGGCCTATAGGTCAGCTTCTCGATCTTCTGGTGAGTCTTATTACTCTAACATTGTTAGAACTTTGCGCATTGGCGGGCGTCCGATGAGTCCGTCCAACAAACTGGCGGTGGTTATACCCGTCAGGAATACTGACGAGTCTTATCTTTCAGATAAGGGCAAAGGGGTAGCTGAAGCAGCTCCTAACGGTTCTTCCACACTATCGGACGACGGTCCTCGGCGGCCTTTGCGAGGATGACCTCGGCCGAACGTGAGAAGCTCAAACAAGAGCTGTTCAAATGCTTCCTTGAGGCCTATATCAAAGGCTTGAGTGGAGCTTCCTCTGGGCATGTAGGTTACATGTCTCAACTAGCTGTTAGGTACAGTTTTCATTCCTTTGCCGTCTTATTTCTACACTTGGCAAATTTTGCCTATTTTTGCGATCGTCCTAACATACCTTCATCCTTCCTTTTTGAGCTCTTTGCTCGCAGCATAATTACCGAGGAGTGGGCAAGATTGCTCAGGAAAGAAAACAAGCAGATCTTCCGGGATGCCACCAACGCAGCGGACCAGGCTCAAATCTCCATGGTCGAGCAGGAAGTACTGCACCACCAATCAAGAGAGGCTTGGGAGAAACGCTCGGCCGAGATGGAGTCGGACAAAAAAAGGTATCTGGTCCGTTTGACGGAGCTCTTGGACGAGAAGGCTACCCTTGAGCTAGCTCTTACGGACGAAAGGAACACAACCCTTCTGGCGACCGTGGAGCTCCGAAGAGAGAACTGCTATTTTCGGGCAAAAAACCACGCGCTGAAAGAAGAGGCCAAGGCAACCTTTGAGTCAGCCAAGGAGGCTCTAAATGAAGGGATTGATACTTCCCAGATATTGCAAGCTTTAACAAGGATGTACGGATTGCCAAGGCCTTTGAAATGCTGGCCGAGGAGGACGACATTCCCAGATATGTTCGTCGCTTAGACTTTCAGGAGAGCCTTCACAAAGCCAGCTTAGCTGGAGAGGAATCTCCAATCTTCCAAGAGTCCTCGGACGATGAAGAAGAGGAGGATCGGAAGAGGCGACCCCGAAGCTTAGGCCGACGATACCAACACTTCTCCAAATGCTTAGCCTTTTCTTTTCTAAATCTTGGCCGCAGGCCTTTTGTACTTAGTGTTGTAGTTTTTAGTTTTCAGACTAGGTTGTAATCTTTAGACTAGGTTGTAATCTTCTTTTGATCTTTATAAGAGAATTTCTTTTTTCACTTATTGTCTCTTATTTCCATTTTTCTCATAGTCTAAGAATTTAACCCAGATAATATCGTTATCCTCAATATGAACAATTTAATCCAATTATAAGAATAAGAACACCAAGTTAACTTCAAAGTTGTTCGTCAGAACTTCACTTTAAAGAAGTTGTTCGTCAGAACTTTACTTCAATGTTTATACCAATACTTGTTTCTGTACAAGGACGTTTTGTTACATTAGTATATTTAGCCTGTATGCCCCCTTCTTTGACGAAGAAATTTTAATAATTTTCTTTGCTCTAAGAAGGAGAATGACCATGGTATACTTATGCAGAGTATAATCTAAGATTGTGGCAATTCGTACATCCTTGTTAAAGCTTGCAATAACTTATTCCTTTACTAAGGTGGTTATCATAGTGAATGGCCTTTGGACGAAAAGTAAGACCCTTTTACTAAAGCGTCCTAATTTCAGCCGCCTTCGTTTAGGAGAGTGATGTTAACTCTTTGAGTTAATCAATTGATGGCCTTCATCATGTGTTATCCTTACAGGATTTTGACATGTTGGCCGATCTCCTAATATAAGGTGTTTCTGTTTTGCTGTTCTTTTTTGAATACCGGCTTGGCCGATGGTTTGTGCCTTTAGACAAATAATAAGGCATGCATAACAAACAAAGAGACGGTCATGACAGTGAAGTAGATTTGTATTATATGAATTTTGCTTGGCTGGGAGCCAAGGTACATGTATACATTTCTACTTTTTCATTAATGTGCTTATGTCACTCAGTTAGCAAGGGATTACACTTCTTCAATTACATCAAATGTAGTATTTTTTCAAAGTGTCTGAGTTCCACGTCCGAGGAACAGAACGACCGTCCATATCTTCCAGACGAAAGGTACCACCCCGAACTTCTTGGACTATCTTGTAAGGCCCTTCCCAGTTCGGTGTGAGCTTACCCATTTCTTTGGCCCGGTCGATGACTTCCATTTTCCTCAGGACGAGGTCTCCCTTCTTCAATGGCCGCCTAGCCACTCGTTTGTTAAACTCTCGAGCCATTCGTTGCTTATACAGCTGCATTCTTAGCAGAGCATTGCCCCTAACTTCAGGAACTTGATCCAAAGTTTTGCAAAGAGCAGCGCAATTGGCGTCCTCTGAATAAAGCATGACCCGTAGAGTTGGTTAGGACGGCTTCTGAGCCATAGACAAGCATAAATGGAGTTTCCCCAGTTGAGTTCTTGGCCATCGTTCTGATTGACCAAAGAACACTACCCATAATCCCTTGGCATTGTCTAGCTTCTTTTTTATGCCACTTGAGAGAATTTTGTTGAAGCCTTTTACCTGCACATTTGCCTAAGGATGGGCATGCGACAGCAAAGTGAGCTTCAAGGCCCTGGTCGGCCAGCCATTCTCAGAGATTAGGCGTTTCAAACTGCGGTCCATTGTCCAAGACAATAGACTGAGGCATCCCAAATCTTGTAATGATGTTCTTCCAGATGAACTCCTTTACATCATTAGTGGTGATTCCTCTCATAGCTTCAGCCTCCACCCATTTTGTGAAGTAGTCTACTGCTACTATCACAAATTTCTTCTGGCCGGTCGCTAATGAAAATAGCCCCAAGATATCCTGTTATTTCACTATTTTGATAATGACATAGAATTAAAGTTTATTTGATTTTAGTTTATTAGCCCGTTTTTTAGTTTATTATGTTAGAATTAATTTCACGTGTTTTAGATTTATTTTTCTTGTTTTGATTATTTTATTTTGTTAGATTTATTCTTTTAGTTTTAATTAGTTTATTTATTTTTAGATTTCACGAATAATATGTTAATTAACTTTTGAAGAATTGATTAGGAGTTTATTCAAGATTAAGTTGTTAAACCTTATTTGTGACAATCTGTTAATATTATGGAGGTAACAAATTTGATATATTAAGATTCTATAATATTTTGTTTAGTTAGTTTGTTTGTGCAGTTTTTCTATTTTCCTACAAACAAGGAGTCGCCAAGAACTAACCTAAGCAAGCGCTCCAAAATAGATCGTTGAGGTAGTTCCTACAATTTAGGAACCACAATAACTAACCTATTTATAAGGCGTGTGAACGTGGAGAAGTGGATGAGTTTAAGGAAGCCCAACTAACCAACTGCCAACGGAAATAATACAACGGACATATTATGGAGAAGTGGCTGAAGCTACGTGTGATCATGGAGAAGATCTTGGAGAAGATCGTGGAGAAGAACTCGAGAAGATAGGTCCCTACAAATAGAGTTTTGTAACGATCTTATTAAATATACTTTCAGAATTTTATGTAATATTCTTAATGAAAGTACATTCGGTTTTCTTCTTCTTAGCAATTGATGTATTATAGATTGGGTTGAGTGAATCTAAATCTGTAATCATTTTGAGAGAGAAAGAGAAAGAGAAGAGAGAAATAGAAAAGACTTCGAGTGAAGTCAAGGGAGAAGTCAACTGTTCAGGGGGAACAGGCTGACAGGAAACCAGTTCCTAGAGGAACAGAGTTGGTCCGAGTTTTGGTTGTACAAAAGAGAGTCTTTTGGCCTAAAGTTATTAAAGTGACTTGAATCCAAATCCCTCGTGGTCAAGGTTTTTCTTCCTATTGGGCCTAGGAAGTTTTCCTTCTAAAATCTCGTGTTCCTAGTTCTTTCTTATTTCATGCAATTATTTCTTTCTTATTCAATCATTCTTTTATTTCCGCAAAAAGTTTGAAAATCTCTACAACTACAATTCACCCCCCTCTTGTAGTTGTTTAAGTGTTCGTCCAAGACTAACAATTGGTATCAGAGCCTAGTTCCTCCAAAATCAGTTAACACTAAGGAGCTACCTGGAAACGATGAACACATCAGGAAAAAGATTGGAAGAAGGTTACTCAACTCAGCGTCCACCAATGTTTAATGGCAAGTATTATCCATACTGGAAGAATCGTATGGAAATATTTATCAAGGCCGAAAATTATCAAGTTTGGAGAGTAATAGAGATTGGTGACTTCGAAGTCACAGAGAAAAATGAAAAAGGTGAAGAAATCCCCAAGCCACTCTCCAAATATGATAAAGATGACTTCGACAATATGGAGATGAATAACTTGGCCAAAAAGATTCTCCATTGTGTTCTTGGTCCCAATGAACACAATCGAATCATGGGATGCAAATCAGCCAAGCAAATGTGGGAACTTCTTCAAGTTACTCACGAAGGAACAAATAAACGAAGTCAAGAGATCAAAGATTGACATGCTCATGCACAAATATGAGCTATTTCAAATGAAGCCTAAGGAGTCTGTTCAAGAGATGCTCACAAGGTTCTCCAACATCATTAATGAACTTGAATCTGTAGGAAAGATCATCACTCCGGACTCCGGAGGAACAAGTACGAAAAGTTCTACGAAGTTTTCCTCAGGATGAAAAATGGATGGCAAAGGTCACTGCCTTGCTTGAAACAAAAGATTTCACCACATTCAATATCGAACAACTTTCCGGTTCCTTGTTGACTCACGAAATTCATCTAGGAACTCATGAAGTTGACTCTAATAGGCCTAAGGCTTTGGCTCTCAAGTCCGATGACTTGGAGAATTCATAAACTGATGATAAAGAGGCAGCACTGATCGTGAAAAGATTCAAAAAGTTCTTCAACAAAAACTACAAGGGAAAGAACTTGAAAAAGCCAGGGAAGTTAAGTTGTCACAAGTGTGGAAGTCCGGATCACTTTACAAAAGAATGCCCTCTCTGGGAAAATGAAAAGAGCAAAGGAAAATACAAGGAGAAGGGAAAGGAACAACAAAAACCTTTCTCAAAAGTTGATATGAGAAGGGCATGGTTGCTGCCTGGGGAGAATCGGACTCAGACGAGGAGCAGGAACAACCAGAAGAGGAGATAGCTCATTTATGTCTCATGGCAAAAACGGACGAGGAAGAAGAGTTGCCAAACAACAAGGTACGCATAAATGTTATTGAAGAAGAGTTAAAAGAACTTCCAAAGAATCAATTAATAAAACTACTTTTGGAAACTTTGGATGACTACAAGGCCATTTGTGTTAGAGAAGAAAATTTAGAAAAAGCCTTAGAAGTCACCAAAGGACATTCAAATTGGTTTAAAACAGTGAATGCAAACATTAAGGAAAGATTCTTTGAAGTCTTTGATGAAAACAGACGTATTCGATAAGCTTTTGAAAATGCTAAAAATGAGAATTATTTCTTGAATATGGAAATGACTGAATTGAAACTATTCGTTCCTGAAGGAACCAGTTCCTCTATAAATACCAGATCCGAGTTCGAAAAGTTAAAATTCGAACATGAAAAAGTTTTAAGTAAATATCTGGTACTTAAAGAGAAAATGGAATCTTCAAGAACAACTCTTCCTGATCTAGTGAGCTGGATACAAAAATATAAAAATGAAGGAAGAAGTGGGTTAGGTTTCAATCACAAGAAGAAAAACAAAATGAAAAAATATGTTGATCTTCCAAGCAGCCGAATATGCTCTTACTGTGGGAACAGTGGACACTTAGTGTCTGATTGTTCCTCCCGAGAAGAACATATTGAAATGAACACCCACTTAGTTAAACAAGTTTGGAAAGTTAAGAGAAATACTAGCCCGATAGAGCAACCCAAGTCAAACTGGGTTCCTACCACTGACTGATTGCTTTGATACAGGCTAAAGTAGGGGGAACAACCTGTGGTACCTCGATAGCGGTTGTTCTAAACACATGACAGGAGATAAAGAGAAATTTCTCTCGCTTTCAGCCTATGATGGAGGAACTGTGACCTTCGGAGACAATCTTACCGGTAACATTGTTGCAATAGGGAAGGTAGGAAAGTCTAAGTCACGTTCCATAGACAATGTATTTTTGGTCGAGGGTTTAAAACATAATATGCTTAGTATTTCTCAATTTTGCGACAATTTTACTAATGAATGTTGTGTAGTAAGTAATGCAGGAACAGGTACCAAAATTCTAGAAGGAACAAGGAAAGGGAACACCTACGTTGTTGATCTCAACCTTGTTCATAGGAACAATCTAACATGTTTAAGTGCCGTCGATAATGAACCACTTCTTTGGCATAAAAGATGTGGTCACGCAAGTATGGCATTACTCCAGAGCTAAGTGGTAAGGACTTCTTGGTTGGATTACCAACTATCAAAGTCTTAAACCATGAAGTTTGTGGACCATGTGCAAAAGGTAAACAAGTTAGATCCTCGTTCAAATCAAAGAAAATGGTAAGTACACAAAGTCCCCTTGAATTGATTCATATGGACTTATGTGGCCCTGTTCGGATCCAAAGTCGATCTGGTAAGAGATATGTGCTTGTAATAGTTGATGATTTTTCAAGATACACTTGGGTTATTTTTCTCCATAGCAAAGATGAGACATTTGATGAATTTGTTAACTTTGCAAAAAGAACTCAAAGAATAAGTGGTTTTAAAATTAAGCACTTGCGTTCTGATCATGGTAAGGAGTTTGAAAACTCCAAATTTGATGAGTTTTGCATAAATGAAGGTCTTGATCACAACTTCTCAGCTCCTAGAACTCCACAACAAAGTGGCGTGGTAGAACGGAAGAATTGCACTTTGGAGGACATGGCAAGAACAATGATCATAACAAGCAATCTTTCGAAGAATTTCTGGGCTGAAGCAGTTAATACGGCATGCTACATAATTTCTTTGGTTGTAGATGCTTTGTACATAACAATGGTAAAGACAATTTAGGAAAGTTTAATGCTAGAAGCGATGAGGCTGTTTTTATTGGATATGCTTAAAGTAGTAAGGCATATAGGGTTTACAACAAACGAACAATGTGTGTTGAGGAAAGTGTCCATGTTATTTTTGATGAAACTAACTCTCTGCAGGAACCAAGTCATGAAAATGACTTTGAAATAGGACTGACTCGTATTGAGGTGTCAGTAAACATTGATGAGGAACTAACACCTGCAGGAACCGACAAAAAGCATATTTCTAAAGAAGAGATAGTTATTCCCGATCCTGTTATACAGGAGGAACAGGCACCAGAAATTCATCCAGGAGACGAAACGAATGAAGCTCCTCAAACTGGAGGAGCAGAGACAAGGAGATTTGAACCAAGACCTTGGAAAAACCTAAAATCCCATCCATTGGATTTAATAGTAAGTGATATTGAAAAGGGAACTCAAACAAGATCCCAACTGAAAAAAATTTGTGCTTTCCATGCCTTTTTGTCTATGACAGGACCAAGAGATCACAATGATGCCCTACTGGAGTCTGACTGGATAAACGCCATGCAAGAGGAACTAAATGAGTTCCAGAGGAACAAGGTCTGGCATCTTGAGACCAAGCCTAAAAACCAAAAGGTGATTGGACTAAAATGGGTCTTCAGAAACAAGCTAGACGAACATGGAACAACATAAGAAACAAAGCCAGACTCGTAGCCAAAGGGTACAATCAACAAGAAGGTATTGACTTTGATGAAACCTTTGCTCCGTAGCTAGAATAGAAGCAATAAGAATTTTGATTGCCTTTGCAGCATTCATTACCAAATGGAAGTCAAATGTGCATTTTTAAATGGATATTTGATTAAAGACGTCTACGTGGAACAACCTCCTGGTTTTGAAAATCCGATCTTTCGAATCATGTCTATAAGCTAGATAAAGCTCTTTATGGGCTTAAGCAAGCTCCTAGATCATGGTATGAAAGACTTTCAAAATTCTTACTTTCTAATGACTTTATACGAGGCAAAGTTGATAGGACCCTGTTCCTTCGATCCAAAGGAACAGACATCCTAGTGGTTCAGATTTATGTGGATGATATAATTTTTGGTGCAACTAACGAATCTCTTTGTAAAGAATTTGCTGAGTTAATGCGTAGTGAATTTGAAATGAGCATGATGGGAGAGTTAAACTTCTTTCTCGGTTTGCAAATCAAGCAAACTAAAAAGGAACAATGATCCATCAACAAAAATACGTAAAGGAGTTATTGAAAAAATATGGACTGGATAAGCAAAATCAAACCATACTCCTATAAAGGTACAAGGTTAGATGAGGATCAAAATGGTAAGTCCGTAGATCAGAAACTCTATAGAGGTATGATTGGTTCCTTACTTTATCTAACTGCTAGTAGGCCTGATATATCCTTTAGTGTTGGTTTATGTGCTAGATTCCAATCAAATCCTAAGGAATCCATTTGACAGCTGTCAAAAGGATTCTTAGATATTTGAAAGGAAGTGATGATCTTTGTTTGTTCTATCCTCGAAGTGACATCTTTGATTAGTAAGCTATTCCGATGCTGACTATGCTGGAGACTTGGTGAATCGCAAAAGCACCTCGAATATTATCCAGTTCCTAGGATCAAGCTTGGTCTCTTGGAGCTCAAAGAAACAGAACACTGTTTCTCTTTCCACAACTGAGGCTGAATATGTGGCAGCTGCTGCTTGCTGCTCTCTAATATTATGGATCAAGCAACAGGTACGTGACTTTGGCATAAAATTTAAGTGTGTTCCTATATTAGTGATAAACTAGTGCATTTGCATCTCCAAGGATCCAGTTCATCACTCTAGAGTCAAGCATATTCACATTAGACATCATTTCCTAAAAGACAATGCAGAGAAGGGATTAGTCAAAGTTGATTTTTTTCCAACTAAAAATCAAATAGCTGACATATTGACTAAACCTCTATCTAGGGACAGGTTTGAAAAGATACGCTTGGAACTAGGAATGATAAAAATTGTTTAAATGTACACATGATGTTGATTCCCCCCAAATTGTTTCTTACTAAGTATGTCCTGCAACTTCATGAATTAAATTTCATACACCTAGGGTCAAGTATAAGGACTCACATATGTCTTTCAATATTACCCTTAGTGTCCTTGCACATATTTGGTACGTATGTAGTTTGCACTTTATGGACAAAATTTTATCATATGCAAGAGTAAATTTTTGATTCTCTATTTTTCTATTCTCCCTTCCAAATTTCCTTGTTTCTCTTTCTTTTCACACCTTTCCGTCCAAAAATTTAAAACATTAATCTGAATTATGGCCACTATTACGCGTTCAATTAATCTAAGTTAAATGAAGAAACTTCATTAATTGCCTTCCAAAACCCATAAACGTTTCATTAAACCTAACTCTCCATTTCTATTTCACACGAAATCATGATTACTTTATAACCCCAACCCATCACATCACTGACCCCTCATAATTTCCCTCTCACATCAACTCATCTCTCTCTCTCTCTCTCTCCTTTCTCATCTTCAACCTCACACCAAAACACTGTCACCATGTCTTCCAAAACCCAAAATTCTGGTGATCAAGAAAATTTCCCAAGAGAGAAAACACCATCCCATGATGAATTAAGTTCCATGGGTCAAAATCAACATCCTCTGCTCCTGTTTCTCTCTATCCGAAAAAGGAAGAAGGTGAAAACAAGATTGAAAGCGATCAAGAACAAGAGATTTTTGTACCTACAAAGCGAGGTAAGAAAACAAAATCTTCACAATTACTTGTGGGCTTTTGTGTAGATGTTGCATGGTGCAAAAAGTCCAAGTGGGATGAGTTGTTGAAAATTTTAAATTTCAGAAATGGTTAAAATTGTTAGTGTAGATGAGGGTCTTTATGAAAAGAGATGAAAGCTTTTGTTCTGGGTTTACCATAACTGAGGGTGTTTGTGTGTCAATGTAATGGGTCTGTGTTACATACTGAGAAGAAACTGGGGAATGGTTTGATGTTCCGAATGAGGGTTACAAGGACTACATTAAGGGTAGGGCTAAGCTGAACATAAATGGAGTTTCTAATGCTCAAATTCTTGCTTTCTTTAACGGCAATTCACATGCTTTATCTTTAGATCAAAAAGAATTGTCTCCATTTCATAAGCTTTATTCAATTTTGGCGTTTCATTTTACCCGTTCCTCAAAAAGAACCCAGGCAAGTCTAATGGATCTTTCCATTATGTACTGCCTTGCCGAAAACATAAAAATCAACCTTCCCTCCTTGATAATTTCACATCTCTCTCACTGCATTACCCATAACACAAAGTGGGTTATGGAAATCTTCTTTCCTCTATTTTCAAACAATGCAAAGTTAAACTGCCTACTAGTCCCCTTTTCTCTTGAGCCAAAATTATCTTACAAAAGAAACTCTGACAGGCTTAGTTGAGGTTGGTAAATGGGAAGATAGATTTTGAGAGAGAAGAACTCGGTAAAGGTTGAAGTGGGTAGCAAGAGGAAGTTGAATGAAGAAGGGGTTCCCAGTGGGTCTGTAAGGAAGAGCCAAAGGTTGGCTGGGTCCGATTCTCTGAAGGAGCAGGATCAAGGTGACACAGTGTTTATTCACCTAGATTCTGATCCAGTTCCTTCTACTATTGTGGATTTTCCGTTGATGTCTACAACTGGGCTTAATAAGCTACTCCGGGAAATTCAGGACTCCTTGACCCTTCTACACACCAAGATCAATGCCATTGAAGCTATTGTCAATGTTCTGGACTCTCAGCAGCAACAACTATTGCCTGCAATAAGGAATGCTGATACTGGGATCAGGAACAAGGTGAATGGTGTGCTCTCCAAGATGATTCTGTGGTCTCCTCTCTCTTCAAAGACCAAACCTAACTTCTCTTAACTTTGGAACAATTGAACAAATTTTTTTTTGGCTGTATTATTAAACAATCTTTTGGATTTCTCTTCTTGTGTCCTTCTGAGACACATGAAGTACTTTTAATTTCTCTTTAATTTCTTCACTTTCTTTTGCCTTACTCTGCATATTGCGTAATATCTGCTGTCTATAATGTTGCTTTCTGCATGCCTATTTTTTTTTGTGTTTAGATGGCTAATATTATGAGATGTATGTTTGAGCAACTTGCTTGTTGCCTAGACTTTGACTCTTTAGTGCTGCAGGTACAATGCTTGGTTTTGATAATGATAAAGGGGGAAGATATAGTGTCTAAAATTTTTTTATCTTAGTTCCTATGCATGTTTTTCTCATCCTTGTTCCCAGTCAAGTCTGATCCTGTTCCCAGTCTCAGTAGAGTTTTACTTAAGTTAGTTTGTGTAGTTTGTGTATTTTTTTTTATTTTTTTTTAGTCTTAGTCTTTAGATTTTATCTCAAAACATAAAAAAAAATTTAAATTATTTTTCATAATAAAAAAGGATGAATATTGTTATTTCACTATTTTGATAATGACATATAATTAAAGTTTATTTGATTTTAGTTTATTAGTCCGTTTTTAGTTTATTATGTTATAATTAATTTCAGTGTTTTAGATTTATTTTTCTTGTTTGATTATTTTATTTTGTTAGATTTATTTTTTTAGTTTTAATTAGTTTATTTATTTTTAGATTTCACGAATAATATGTTAAATAACTTTTGAAGAATTGATTAGGAGTTTAATCAAGATTAAGTTGTTAAACCTTATTTGTGACAATCTGCTAATATTATGGAGGTAACAAATTTGATATATTAAGATTCCATAATATTTGTTTAGTTAGTTTGTGTGCAGTGTTTTCAGTTTTCCTACAAACAAGGAGCCGCCAAAAACTAACCTAAGCAAGGGTTCCAAAATAGATCGTTTAGGTAGTTCCTACAATTTAGGAACCACAACAACTAACCTATTTATAAGGCGTGTGAACGTGGAGAAGTGGCTGAGTTTAAGGAAGCCCAACTAACCAACTGCCAACGGAAATAATACAACGGACATATTATGGAGAAGTGGGTGAAGCTACGTGTGATCATGGAGAAGATCTTGGAGAGGATCGTGGAGAAGAACTCGAGAAGATAGGTCCCTACAAATAGAGTTTTGTAACGATCTTATTAGATATACTTTCAGAATTTTATGTAATATTCTTAGTGAAAGTACATCCGGTTTTCTTCTTCTTAGCAATTGATGTATTATAGATTGGGTTGAGTGAATCTAAGTCTGTAATCATTTTGAGAGAAAAAGAAAAAGAGAAAGAGAAGAGAGAAATAGAAAAGACTTCGAGTGAAGTCAAGGGAGAAGTCAACTTTTCAGGGGGAACAGGCTGACAGAGAACCAGTTCCTAGAGGAACAGAGTTGGTCCGTGTTTAAATTATACAAAAGAGAGTCTTTTGGCCTAAAAGAGAATTGAGTCAAAATCCCTCGTGGTCAAGGTTTTTTCTTCCTACTGGGCCTAGGAAGTTTTCCTTATAAAAATCTCGTGTTCCTAGTTCTTTCTTATTTCATGCAATTATTTCTTTCTTATTCAATCATTCTTTTATTTCCGCAAAAAGTTTGAAAATCTCTACAACTACAATTCACCCCCCCCCCCCTCTTTTAGTTGTTTAAGTGTTCGTCCAAGACTAACATAGCCATTCCCCATTTGGCGAAGGGAGAGGGGAAAAGAACTGGAGTCAAATAATTGGACGGCTTTTGATATATACTGTCATGCCTTTGACAGTTATCAGATTTCTTTGCATAAAGCAGAGCGTCCTCCTTTAAGGTGGACCAATAATACCTTGTCCTTGATGCCTTTTCTCCTAATGCTATTCCCCCAATGTGAGAGGCACAAGCTCCTTCATGCATCTCTTTCAAGACATCTAACCCGTCCTCCCTAGTAATGCATTTGAGGATTGCCGTTTAAATCCCTTTTTGTACAAAGTTTCATCCTAGAGCTCAAACCACTTGTCCCTTGCTTTCACATACTTAGCTTCCAAGGGATCAGTGGGCAGGTGTCTTGTTTTCTTATATTCAATGATGGGGTCCATCCAAACATTTCCCCGACCGAGGAACATAACTTGTTTTGATCAATACTCTTTTCCGGCTTTACCTCCCGAAACACAGTTCGTGGCACATCTCCTTCGGCCGAACTAGATAATTTTGAGAGAGTATCGACTTGATGATTCTTCGACCTTGGAACCTGGTCGAGCACAAATCGCTTTAGTGTTTTTATTTCTTCTTGAATCAGCTTCATATATTTACTCATGGAAGCCTCTTTGCATTCAAAGTCGCCAATTACTTGACTAACCACTAGCAGGGAGTCCGTCTTTGCCTCAATTTCCATGGCTCCTGCCGCTTTGCACATTTCAATGCTGGCTAGCAGTGCCTCATATTCTGCTTCATTATTTGAAGCCTGGAACTGAAATCTGATCGCCTATTCAAACCTGTCCCCCTCTGGTGATTGAAAGATGATCCCAGCTCCACAGCCGTTGGCGGTGGACGATCCATCCACCATAAGGGTCCAATGCCACTTTTCCTCATATTCTGCTTCATTATTTGAAGCCTAGAACTGAAATCTGATCGCATATTCAAACCTGTCCCCCTCTGGTGATTGAAAGATGATCCCAGCTCCACAGCCGTTGGTGGTGGACGATCCATCCACCATAAGGGTCCAATGCCACTTTCCCTATATTGGATCTTGGATGAACTCCACTCTAGGCCGAGTAAGCTCTACAATGAAATCAGCTAAGGCTTGACCCTTGATCGCTTTTCTATGCTCAAATGCTAAGTCAAACATGTTCAGCTCCACAGCCTATTTTAGCATTCGTCCAGAGGCATCCATCTTGTGCAGGACTTGCTTCAGGGGTTGGTCAGCATAGACGAGGATACTATGGGCTAGAAAGTATGGTCTTAGCTTCCGGCTGGCCATAAGCAGTGCCAGGCCAAATTTCTCTACCATTGAATATCTGCATTCTGCATCCTTTAGCACATGGATAACAAAGTAGACCGGAATTTGCACTGACTCTTTTTCAGCCAGGAGAACAGCGCTAACTGCATGTGGCGATACAGCCAGGTATACAAATAATTTTTCTCCTTCCGCCGGACTGATTAATCGAGGCAACTGCCGGAGATTCTCTTTAACCTGCTGAAGAGCCTGCTCCGCCTCTTCCGTCCACTCAAATTTCGCATTCTTTTTTATTGTTGCGAAGAAATGATGACATTTTTCTCCGGATTTATAAAGCAAACGTCCTAGGGCTGCCAAACTTGTATTTCCTAAGAGTCAAGAATGTCTCTCGTAGATCCTTCATATGATCTATCTCCTTCCGCCTTTTGAAGATCATGTCATCAATGTGAGCCTCCATATTTCTCCCCAACTGCAGCTGGAAGACCGTATTTATGAGCCTCTGAAAAGTAGTTAGCGCATTTCGGAGGCTAAAAGGCATCCTCAGCCAGCCATAGAGACCTTTCTCAGTGATGAATGAGGTCTTGTCTTGGTCCTCTGGCGACATCGGAATCTGGTGAAATCCTGAATAAGTGTCCATAAAGCTTAGTAGTGCATGCCTCGCTGTGGAGTCAACTAGCCGATCTATTTTCGGCAGAGGAAAATTGTCCTTTGGACAAGTCTTGTTTAGATAGGTGTAATCCACACACATTCTCCAAGTTCCGTCTGGCTTGGGGACCATGACTACATTAGCAATCCAGTCCGGATAATAAGTCTCCCAAATGAATTTTAATTTTAACAGCTTCTGGACTTCCTGATCAACAGCTTGATTCCTGGCCGGACCTGAATGCCTCTTTTTCTGCCGAATTGGCTTTTATCCAGGATCTATGTTTAGTTTATGAAAAACAACTTCGGGATAAATTCCCGGCATTTCCTCAACCGCATATGGAAAAACATCCTCAAATTCTTTTAACAGCGCGATCAATTCGACTTTGATCTTAGGATCTAGAACTGATCCAATTTTCAGCGTTCTCTCAGGACGTCTTTCATCCAAACAAATCTCAGCCGGCTTTTCCACCGGCTCTGGTCGTCAAAGCCCTATACCGATGATGGTCATTACTTCCTCTTACGAAGCTTTTTCCTCCTTGATGGCCAGAAATTTCCTCTTCTTGCTTGGCAATAATATGGACGGCTTGCTATCCTGAGGAGCCTTCAGCTGAGTTTTTTCCACTTAACTCTTTTATCTGGCCTTTTACCTTCTCGGCCGGTCCTTGCTCTATGACCTTTGGCCGCTCTAATTTTTTTCCTTTCTATGATGAAGTTTTTAGAGTGGTGACGTAACATTCCTTTGCTGCTTGCTGATCTCCATATAGGGATCCAATTTTTCCTCCATCGCATTCAAACTTCATTAACATCAGATGGGTTACAATGACAGCTTTGATGTGGTTCAAGGTGGGACGTCCGAGAATGACATTGAAAGCCGGCAAATCTCGTACCACTAAGAACTTAACAAGCAGCTTCCTGGAGGCCTCCTTGTCCCCTACCCTGACGAGCAACGTGGCAGTTCCCATTGGGTGGATGATTCCTCCCCCAAATCCAATGATGGGATGGTTGACCGGGACCAAGTCATCCTTGTCAAATTTCAATCATGACAAACAATCCGCACTGATGATATCGGTTGAACTCCCGTATCAATCAAAATTTGTCTCAGTCTGAGGTTTGCTATTTTCATCTCTGCCACCAACGGATCATGATGAGGGGTTCTTATCTTCCCGCGATTCAGCTCGCTGACAACAATCTTAGGGAAAGGATTAGACTGTGCCTGATTGGTAAGCATTATCTGGCCGAGTTCCCGTAAGTAATTTTTATGGTCGCGGTTGGTAGGACCTCCTGCTACAAAACCTTCAGATATCACTAGCACTACATCCTCGTCAGTACTTTCATCCTCCTTTCTTCGGCTTTGACGATTATCTTTCTTCTGAAATTTTCTAACTGCTTGAGGTATATAGGAATTCATCTTACCCTTGCGAGCTAAGTCTTCCAAAGCTCTTTTCAAATGCTTGCATTCATTTGTTTCATGGCCACAATCCTTATGGAAATGGCAATATTTGCTTTTATCCCTATTTTTGTAGGGAGTCTTCATTTCGGCTGGCGCCTTCAACTCATACTGATCTTTTATCTCCATAAGAATGGAGTATTAATCTTTATTGAATTCTATTGGCTCAGTCGATGTTGTTGGTTCAACTCTTTTGCTTCTCTTAGATGAGGTTATCATTGAAGTCACCGTCCAAGTTTCAGCTTTCTTAGGGATGCTCTTCTTTGGCTGAATTGCCTCTTCAATCTTTTTCGTCTCCGGATGCTTTGCTTCCTCACAAACTTCCGTAGCATGGATGAATGCCTCTGCTTCTTGAAGAGCTTCGGTCAGAGTGGAGATCTTCTTTTCTTCACCAACTCAAACTTAAAGCTTCCTGGCCTTAAACCCCTGATGAAGGCGTCAAAGGCCACCCCTGCATTTAGATCTTGGATCTGCAATGCTTCTAAGTTAAAAATCTCTTCACATAGCTTCTCAAGGCTTCTTTAGGCCCTTGGATGACCTTGCCCAAATGCATGCTGGTCTTTTGCTCCTACCGGTTTGCTACAAAATGGCTAGTAAATAAGATACTAAGCTCAGTGAAATTATTCACCGAGTTAGGGGGAAGATTATTGAACCACTTTTCAGTTACTCCCTTCAGTGTGGCTGGAAAGTTCTTGCACCAGGTAGCATCATTAACCGCTTGAACATACATTTGATGCTTATATGCTAATAAATGATCATCTGGATCCGTGGTGCCGTCGAAAGGCTCTATCGTCGGAAGCTTAACCTTTGGGAATGGGGGAGACTCCATGATTCTGGCCGAAAATGGAGTCGACCAGTTAATCTTGAGTACCCCAGCATGTCCCTCAGTGGGTATGTGCTCCCGGATTAGAGGAGGTGTTAGCTAGGGCTTGACGCCTATACACCATAGGTTGTAAAACCGTTTTTTCTTGCCTTGGCTGAACAGCCGAAGGTCTTTGACTTCTTTCTTCAGTTCTGGATGGGATCCTCAATGGAGGATCCTTCATGTAGGGAGTAGACCTTGAGGCCGAACGCTGAAGAGCAGATGCCTTCTTGGCTTCCATGTACTCCCTTGCATCTGTCTCCATCTTATGACCACTAGGAGGAATATTATCTCCTGGACGGACCACCAACTTCCAGTCCATTTTTCTTCTTGGTTCACTGACTGCTGGTTGCTTCCCTTTTCTCAGTTGCTTGGTCATTTCGTACTGAGGAGGCCGGCTTGTTCCTGAAGGACCTTCCTGAGACTGCCCCCTAGGCGACACCACAGCGGCCTGGTCTGGGTTAACCTGAAAAAACATGTTATTTTTTATTTGCTCCTCCATGACAGCGACCATCCTAGTCTGGAAGTCATTCAAGATAGTTTTCAGATGGGCAGCTGTCACTAGACGCTCAGGATTTTCTTGAATGACAGGGTCCCTGCTCCGTCCAGAGAGACGAACAACAGCAGAGTGCCTATCTCTTCCTCTAGGTGGCCTTTCATCGTCCACCGTATCTCCACTTGAATCTCAAAACTTCTATTCCTAGCAACATTGGATGAGTGACAATCATTCATTGTTGCGTCTCCCTACAGACGGTGCCAAACGTTAGATAGTGCTAGACTCGTAAGTAATTACTACTATCCCCAACAGTAGGTTCTAGAATAGGAGACTTGTGCAACAACGCCTGGACTCAAAACCCAAACCTGAGCTCCGCATTGAGACCTGCAAAAAGGGACCCACCTTGGAGGTTTGGGTGGTATTTTCCCCTCCGAAACTTAAGTCAAGTATCAGGAGTATGAAGGAACTTTTAGAGTGAGAAAGTAGAGAGAGTATTTATGGCAGAATAACAGTACTATGCTCTGAAAAACGTACCTTTCCCGTCATTTCAAGGACTATTTATAGTGTCTAAAATGACTGTTGTACCTTGATGTCACCCTAATTTGGGAGCATCTGATTGGCTAAGCAATAAAGCTATGACACGTGGCAATCGTTGATTGGAGAGTACACATCACCTTTTATAAAGGTGTTTCGTGTGTTTACTTGGGCCTAGACATAGATTGGGCCATAAGAGGGGCTTAGTACACCTTTTCAAAAAAATGTACTTTGGTCCATACAAGCTTATGATCCATGTACCTTACAACAGTAGAAAAATGCCACTTGTAGGGCTATGATGGGTCACATGTCACATTTACAGCACTTGATTTTTTAGGCTACAACACCAGGGTATTCCTTCATTCTGTCGGGCAAGGAGGATACTATCATTAGTGCTCCGACCAGCCATTTTCCCGTTTATCGGCTGGCCCTGGACGCAGGGTTGAGATTTTCCCTGTACCCATTTATTAGCCGCCTTCTTCACCAATACAACTTCGGCCACAATCAACTAGCCCTAACTCCTGGCAGAATATACTGACATTCTTGGCCGTCTGTGAGTTAAAGGGCGTTAACCATTTTTTGGTCGCCTTTACCCAGATACACTATGTATCTCAGGTTCCCAAGACAGTAGATGGAGCCTGGTTTAGCGTTTGTAATCTTCACGGCTTCCTGACGTCTTAGGACAAGACCTCCAAAATGCATGCCTAGAAGGCGGAGTTCTTGTTCGTCCAGACCCCCAACGAGGCAGTGGCTAGAAGGTGTCACTATTCTAGCTGGGCTCCAACCAACACAGGACGAACGACTTCTTATCTAGAGCTAGAGGACAATTCGGCCGAGGAATTGGTAGAATACTTCAAAATATCGGAGTATTCTGCCCCAAACAATTCATCCTTTAAAGGTCCGTTCAACTGGATCCCTTTCAAGGAAATGTTCTATGACGATAATTTTCTGGTCGCCGTCGGCTTGCGGCAGGCCGAAGGTAGAGGTATATTTTATTTCTTAAGTAAAGCTCTTCGTCCGGAGACTTTGTCTTAATAAAATATTTTGTTTATCTTTTTTAGCCCCATCTAAAGCCGTCCTGAAAAGATCTTGGACGGGAGACATCAGTATGTCAAAATTCACAAGTTCTTTGTGGAAGAAGTACAACAAGCCCGACTCCAAAAAGAGGACGGACACATTGGTGAGTTGCTCAATCAAACGTGTATATATATATACATACATTTTTGGACGACCATGTTGGTCGTCATGGTCCATGGGGCCCTTTTTCTTTCTTAAGATGGGGTCTTCTCCAGAGTGCATGTCGGCCAGAACATCTTTAGATGGTCTGCTTTCTTAATTTCTACTCGTCTAGAAAACTTTTTGGACGAACCTTGCCCCAAACTGAAAGGCGGCGAGGCTCTTGGAGGTCGGTCTCCTTCTTTCGGGAGGCTTCGTCAGAGAACCAATATGCTTATTGGTTCTTGGACGAGCAACTTTCATTCTGTGGACAATTTCTGCTCTTATCTGAAAGTCGGCTAGGCTTTTTTGGCCGATCTCCTTCTTGGTGAGCCTTGTCCGGGAACCAACAATTTTATTGGTTTTCAGACATGACCTTTCATGACGATCAAGGGTCAGCTAATCTTAGTCGCTCTCCCTCTTTGGACAGGACTCGTCTAAGGCTTGGATTCTCTCTATTCCAAGAACAGATTTTGTAACACCACGTAATTTTCACTCATTATTTTTGGTGTTGTTTACATTAAAATGATATTTTCTATTAAAATAAAATAATTTATTATTAAAAACTATTTTTTTAAAGTGTATAATTATTTATATTGTGTTATGTTGTTGTGATTATTAATTTAAAGTGTATATAATGTGCGTATTTATTTTATCATATAGTTAGTAATTCGATAAATTTAAGTAGCGTGTGATTTTAGTTTTTAAGTGTTGTATATAATATGGGTCGACCAACATAAAGAATTCTTTTGCAAACCCATATCCTTCTTTAGTTGTCCAAAATTTAGAGGAGAAGTATTAAGCATAGTATTAGCATCTTCTATCTATCCCTCTTTGTAACCACCAAAAGGTGAAGAGCCATCCCCATTAACCCATCTTAATGCAATTAAACCTTTGCTTTATGATATGAACCATCACATTATTTTTGCTGCACACTCCCTTCACGCCAGCCTTACAAAGAAAAATAAAGAGTCCTTCTCCCTTCTCGCATTTTCGGCCATTTCTGCACACTCATCTTGTTTGCCCCATATCTCTTTCGTCTCTTATCAGAATTGGACGTGTGAGTAGTCGAAATTCATCTACTCGGAGAGTCTTGCTCGTGGTGTGTCATTCGTTTTGAAGATACTGGAAGAATTGGTCGCAGTTTCTGTTTCAATCAGACGGGTCACCCGGTTTTGTTTTCCTGTCGTACCTTCACGAATTTGATCATCACGGAAGATCGAACCGTTGGATCGCCCTGAAATGTGGACAGCACGTTTAGGACATATGGGCCTTCATTATGACCGAAGCGATTTTAAATCAGAACTACACATTGACGGGAATCGAGATCAGAACAGAACAGTACATAATGAAAATGCAAGCAATTGGAGGTCTTCAAAGGTAACTAACGGCAACCTAGTGCGATTAGAATTCGTTTAGGAATTATTTAGTTCTTAATATCTAAGTTGTGTTGATTTTTATGTTAAGATTTGTGGGTTGCTAAAGTTTCATATTATTGATGTTATACTTGTTATACTTAAATGTTTATGAGTGATAGTTATGTGGAAGGAAACTAATTCTACTATTTTGTTATCCTTGCTAGAGTTTAATGGTTAGAATTTTTGTTTTATTATGTCTTTATGGTTTACATATTGGTTAGTGACATTGTAAATCATGTTGTTATGCGCCTATTATGTTGGTTTGCTTAAGTATGATCAAAATGATTATAATATGAGAGTATGAATATCTGTTGCCTGCCGGTGTAAGTCGCTTGAGGAAGATTCATGTCCATGGCTTGTTATCTGTTGTTATTATCTTCCACAAACTTAAGAGTGACGCTTATTCCGTATTAGCATGGTTGTGGCAAGCTTACGGTTTTTATTTACATCTTAGTAGTTATGGTGTTGTAAGATGTTGGGTTGTTTGAATGATTAGATATGATTCAAGTATACTGGCGTATCAGATGTATAAGATTTTGGTGTTATAGTTATGTATACTTATGTGTCAATGTATGCAGGTATGATGATTTACTCTTATTGCTATATGCATGCTTACATGAGCTTATTATTATTATTTTATTTATTATTATTGACATATATTTATATTATGAGTGTTTTAATTATTTTATGATGGTTTGGTTGTTTGTATGATTTTGGGATTATAATAATATTGTAGTTTTATAAATCAATATCTAAGTTGTCGACGTTACAGTACTCGAGGGAGAATAATACTGTCTTTAGTACCGTTTCGCCAAGAGTTATGTACCAGGGTATTATGACTAACATTGTAATTAACCTTGTACCCAAACTCAGACAACGAGAGTGTAGTAGTTGGAGTATCTGTTTATACTGTGTTTTTGGTGTATATTTATGTTTGAAGAAAGATTTATTCTTTTCAGTTGGGTGAAATGATTTTTATTAGTATTATATTACTATTACTTTGAGAAGAATAAATAGTTGAATTGAGACTCTTGGATTGCGATCCTAGTTTCTGCTGGTTTTAGGTGTAAGGCCTGAAGGGCATCCTTATTATTTATATTTGATGAATGAATTATTGTATTTAATTGTGAAAATATTTTATTGAGATTAAGATATCCGGTGGGATAGATGTAGTCCCCGGTGAAGAACATGCCAACCACCTAGGTTGCGATTTAGGGGTATTACCTGGGTTAATTGTTGTCGTCCGAGAGGTTGGGAAGTACTGAGCTGGGTACTATCCTGCATCGGGAGTTTGGCCATTCTTAGACACAGGCAGTAGGGAACGTAAGCCCATAGGCTGTCTGGAGATTTCGATCTGACAAACCTTAGGAAGGGTTGCGATCCACTGGCGTTCTGCTCTTTCTCAAAAGCTATTATATATTATTTTGGAGGCTTATGTTTTTGATCTTGTATGTCTATATTAAGTTTATTAATCATGATTACTTTATTTAACCGTGTTAAACTGTTAGTTGTTGTTGCTGTTGTTTGGTTCAGTTTGATCTTTTATGTTGATTGAGACTTATTTATTAACGCTTGATAACTTCTACATGGATCCTAATTGAGCTGGGAGAGCTGTTAGTTACTCCCCACTGATTGTGGATATTTGTTGTATATCTTTGCAGGTTATGTTGATGACAATCTTATTTGGTTTTGGGCTCGGGTTGAGATGTGAGCATTAAAATGTGTGATGTTTTTGGCCTACTCTTTTTTTTAATTTAAGAGTTAGTTTTCTTTTTGGTTATCAATTTAATTTATTTATACTATTTATTTATGTTGGTTTTATCACTTAGATAATTAAACACATTCTTGTAGTAGTGACATTCCCAGAAGACGGTGTTTCCGCCATCGTCCTATACTACTATTATTATAATTTCTTTCTTTTTTTCGCTTTGAAATTCTGGGGTGTTACAGATTTTATTTCTTTGACACTTGCTTTTCCTGACTTGCCTTTTCTTCCTTTTAGAAAAATGCCCCAACGTCAAAGGCGTTGGCGGAGAAAGCGCCCACCAAGAAGAGGTCGGCGTCTGTGGGAGAAGCTCCTCCTCCTAAAAAATCCAAAGGCTTTACAACCAAGAAAAATAAGGTTGACCGTCCCACAATGTCAAAGGTCCAACTTCCTCCAAAAGTGGAGGAAACAACCATACAAAATTCCCTTTGCTGGGGAGATTGGCCCGACGCCTTCTACAGCCTCCAAACCACTGGACGCGGTTGCTCTTTTGGAGGACATTGAGGGGACTGAAGAACAAATCCCCCAGCCAGATGCGGCCAAGGACGACTCAACTTTCTCTGGGCCGGTAGCAGAGCTGGTATCACGAATGCCTCCTGCCTACAGATCTGCCTCGTTGTCTTCTAGTGAGTCCTACTATTCCAACATAGTTTAAACTCTGCGCGTTGTCGGGCGTCCGATGAGTCCTTCCAATAGACTTGCAGTCGTCATACCTGTTAGAAATTCTGATGAATCTACCCTTTTAGACAAAGCCAAAGGAGCAGCTGAAGAAGTTCTTGCAGCTTCCCCCATTCTTTCGGACAATGATCCCTCGGCCGCTTTTGCCAGGATGTCCTCAGTTGAACGTGAGAAAATCAAACAGGAGCTCTTCAAGTGCTTCCCCGAGTCTTACATCAAAGGCTTAATGGGTGCTTCTTCTGGGCATGTTGGCTACATGTCCCAACTAGCTGCCGAGGTATAGAAAATAAGTTCTTTACTGTCCATTTTTCATACTTGTGAAATTATTGTTTCTTTAATGATCGTTATGACATCTTGGCCCTTCTTTTCTTTTTCAGCTCTTCGCTCGCAGCATCATAACAGATGATTGGGCGAGATTGCTCAGAAAAGAAAACAAACAGCTCGTCTGTGATGCAACAACAACCGAGGACAAGGCAATGCATGACATGGTGAAGCAGGAAATACTGCATCGTTAGTCAAGGGAGGCTTGGGAAATAAGGTCGGCTGAGATGGAGGCGTCCATCAAGAAATACCTCATCCGACTCAGCGAACTTCTGACAGAGAAGGACGCTTTAGAGCTGGCCTTGAAGGATGAGAGAAAAATTGCTCTTCTGACGACGGTTCAACTTAGAAGGGAAAACTGCTTTCTAAATGTTTTTAACCATCAGCTAAAGGAGGAAGCAGCTGAAGCCTTCAATTCTGGTAAGGAGGCGCTGAATGAGGTCATTGATACCTCCAAATCTTGGGCCGTGAAGGCGTTTGAAATGCTAGCTGAGGCTGACGACATTCCTCACTACGAACATCGTCCGGAAATATTAAGAGAGCCTTCACAAGGCCATGGTGGCCGGCAGCGAGCCTCCCGTTTTTGAAGAGTCTTCGGACGATGAAGAAGGGGAGGAGACGCCCGAGCAAGAGACTCAAGCTGACAATGCCGACTTCCCAAATGAATAGAAGTACCATCCTTGGGTCCCCCTTGTTGTTGTATCTTGTCCGGAGGCCTTTTTGTACTTAGTTTCTTTTTCTGCTTTTTGTAATCTAGGTTGTAATCCTCTTTGAATTTTTATACTTCCTCCCTTTTTTTGACTTGCAACACTTTTTTTTTCATTAACTCCAATGCAAAATTTGGATAAGAGAAAGATAGAGAGGAAAAAAAGAGAGGGCCTCATGTGATTGGAGAGAGATAGAGAGAAAGGAAAAGCAAACGTGCGTGAAAAGTGTTGCAAGTAATTGATTATTTCCCCTTTTAGGAAAGTGTTGCAAGTGAAAAAACGGAGGAAGTAATAGAATCACTTTTCCAATTATTGTCTCTGCCTCCAAATTTTTCTTATAAAGTATCACAGTGCCTCGACTAGTTCAGAATAAACATAGACGAATTATGTCCAATCGTTCAATTAAACATCCAAGTGCTAAGGTCACTCGTCCTTGATTTAAGAACGGATTAATCTGCAATAAAGATCCGGAAGTTCCTCAACCTGGACGAATTAAATCCAAATTTTAATTGAATACCAAGGACCAAAATTACTCGTCCTGGATTTAAGAAAGGATTAACTTGCGAAATTTGCACAAGTGTTAGTGTTGTTCATCTGCGGTCTAAGGTCTTCCCTCCCCCCCCCCCCCTTCTTGGATGAAGTGAATTTGGCAAATTCTCTTTGTTCCGAGAAGGAGAACGACCATGCTTAATAGTGACACATTTTGCAAGGTAAAGCATTTGAGGATATTAGTAATCCGTCCTGCTTTCCTTTGTAATAACTTTTTCCTTTACTAAGGTGGTTAATGGTTATTACTTGAGTGGCCTTTTGACAGAAAGTAAGACCTCTTTACTAAGGTTTCTTAATTCTGGCCGTCTTCTTTTAGGAAATTGATGTATACCCTTTTGGAGTTTTATCAATTGAGAGCCTTCTTCATGTTTCAAAACTTATAGATTTGGAGCATATTTGGTCGATCTCCTAATAGGAACACTTTTTGCTAAGGAGGTTGTCCTTATGCTGTTCTTTGTTTGTGGACGCCCACATTTCTTTACTTTGTTACGTATTAATTTATTTCAAGCCACCATTTTGGCAGGCCGTGAGATGCCCCTAATTAAATGGTAAGACATAACAAGTAAAGAGACAGTCATAGAGCGAAAGTAGAATTGTATTATATGAATTTTGCTTGGTCGAGATCCAAGATACATGTATACATATCTACTTTCATTTGTGTGTTGTAGCACTTTTGAAAGAGAGCAACAAGCTTCCACTTTAATTACATTAAACATTATAGTTTTTCAAAGTATTTGCATTCCAAGTCCGAGGCATTGGACGGTCATCCATGGCCTCAAGACGAAAGGTGCCACTTTGAACTTCCTGGACGATTTTGTAAGGTCCTTCCCAATTTGGCGTGAGTTTGCCCATCTCTTTGAGATGAGGGGACGTGAAGCTCGTGGCGGTGCTCCGGTGATGCGATATGATACGAGGAGAGAGGGAAAGATGAGCGGGCAAAAAAGAGGAGATGGGAGGTGATATGATTATTAAACTATGAAGTCTAATAGTCTAAGTTTTACTTCCAAGATTTCGAACAACTTATGAGAAACTCGAACCAAGATATGAATTTAATCAAGAACACTCCTGAACCTTGATTAAAGACTCTAAACACCCTTAAAATCACTCCTGAAATTAAGTTGTTTAACACTAAGTATTCAACACTCATGAAGAATAATTAATGGTTTCAATTGTAAGCAACTAAGCACACAATCAAGAAGAAAGAAAATAACTCAAAAATACTCTACGTTTTTTGAAGGAATTCGTCCCCTTTATATAGGGTACAAGCTAAGCTAATTCAACTAGGAAAACATAACATTATTCTACTCCTACTTTACTTTGGACTCCTAAAGATAACATGTACAAGTCACATGTTTATCTTTTTAACAACTTTACTACTTAATCATAAAACAATAAAGATAAACATAGCAATCCTAATTCTACTAGGATTCTATGTAGCAAGCTAGGAGTAATCCTAATCAGAGTAGGACTCCTCTTCACTTCCTTTCCCCACGCCATGAGTAATCCTAAATGGATTAGGATTCCTCTTCCTCTAGCTTCCATGTTAGCACACAAGCCAAGACTTGGTTCTTGTTCTTGATTTGGAACCCTAAAGTTTCCATGGTCAAGTCAATAGGCTCATGGTTAACCAATGCCTTTGCATCAATATCATTCTCCCCCTCCACAAAAGAATTTGCCCTCAAATTCTCATCATCATAGTAAGGAGATAGATCACCCACTTAGCATGCCTATGATTGAGCTTTTGTTGTCCATGAATGTCCTTCAATGCCTCATGATCAGAATGAAGTATGAAAGGTTTTGGTCTAAGGTAATGAGACCAATGATCTAATGCACGAACAATAGCATAAAATTCTCTATCACAGTTAGAATAATTGAGCTTAGCTCCACTCAATTTCTCACTAAAGTATGAAATTGGCCTTTTCTCTTGTAATAGAACAGCTCAAATTCCTACTCCACTTGCATCACATTCCACTTCAAAGAGTTTATGGAAATCAGGTAAAGCTAAAACAGGTGCACAACATAACTTACCTTTGATATCTTCCAACGCCTTTTGTGCTAAAGAAGTCCATGTAAACTCTCCTTTCTTCATCAATTCTGTGATAGGTACCATGATAGTAGAGAAATCTCGAATGAATCTTCTATAAAATGATGCCAAACCATGAAAGCTTCGACATTCAGAGACATTCTTAGGTGCTATCCATGTTGAAATTGCCTTGACTTTCTCAGGATCAACATGTACTCCTTCTTGGGACACAATGTATCCCAAAAACGCCACCTTGCTCACAAGAAACTCACACTTCTCTAGCTTTCCATAAAGCTTTTGATCTCCTAGTTTGCTAAACAGTTGGCGCAAATGATCCAAGTGCTCTTCCACACTCTTGCTATAGATTAGGATATCATCCAAATAAACAACTACAAATTTATTAAGGAAAGGACGAAGTACCTCAGTCATTAACCTCATAAAGGAGCTAGGTGCATTGCATAAGCCAAAAGGCATGACCATCCACTCATACAATCCTTGCTTTGTCTTGAAAGCTGTTTTCCACTCATCTCCTTCCCTAATCCTCATTTGATGATAACCACTTCTAAGATCAATTTTAGAAAAGATGGAGGCGCCATGTAGTTCATCCAACATATCTTCCAACCTAGGCATAGGAAACCTATACTTTACTGTTATGTTGTTTACTGCCCTACTATCTATGCACATCCTCCATGTTCCATCTTTCTTAGGTACTAACAAAGCTGGCACAGCACATGGACTCATACTTTCCCTTACATAACCCCTTTCAATTAGCTCTTCTATTTGTTTTTGCAACTCTCTAGAGGCCATTGGATCACATCTATAGGCAGGTTTGTTTGGTAATGGTGCGCCTGGAACAAGGTCAATAGCATGTTCAATCCCTCTTAAAGGTGGAAGTCCTTGTGGTAATTCTTCAGGGAAGACATCTTTGAACTCATGCATCAAAGCTTCAAGTTGATCATTCTTATGTGCCTTTATACTTGTATTCACCTGTTTCACAACCAAAGCATAAGCAATACCTCCCTTTTCTATCTCATGGTCGAACTCCTTAGCATTTAGGAACAAACTTGGTGCTTTAGGTGGTTGTTTAGGCGCCACTTGAGTAGGGTTTAGAGGATGTAATCTAACCCTTTTTGAACCAACCAATACAGAATAAACATTAGTGTCCCCTTCATGAATAACCTTCCTATCAAATTGCCATGGTCTTCCAAGTAGAAGATGGCATGCACTCATAGGTAAAACATCACACCATAAATCATCCTTATAGCTTCCAATAGAGAATAATAAGTGCTTGTTTCTTCACTCTCATTCCAGTCTATCATCTAACCAACTCAATTTGTAGGGTTTAGGGTGTGCCCTTGTGATTAGATTGAGTTTAGACACCACATGATCTGCAATAACATTAGTGCAAGAACCACTATCTATTATCACATTACAAGTATACTCACCTACCTTGCATCTAGTATGGAAAAGATTCTCCCTTTGTGCCATGTTAGGTGTGTGATCCATGTGTAAGGTGCGCCTAAGCACTCAATAGCCTTGAATCATCTTCTGCAAAAGCATCCTCTTCTTCATCACCTTCCTCCTATGCTTTGCTCCTCTTCAGGGATGAATTCATACTTCTCTTCCTCCTTTGTAAAGCTAAGTATTGCCTCATGGTAAGAGCTTTCTTGTAGGACAATTACTTGCTATGTGTCCTCTCCCTTGACACTTAAACACTTTCTTGCTCCTCAAACTTCTCCTTAGGTACGGCTACCTTAGGTTTTCCATGTTAGTGTCTTCCTTAGGTGGAAAACTAGGCTTATTAGTTTCGGACCACTTAGTGTAGGAAGTGGTTGCTTTGCCCTTTGCATTAGAATCAACCTAGGGTGTATGCTCCCTTAGGTTTCTCTTCCATGTCATGTTCTTCAAACTTCATAGCTAGCTTGGTTACTTCCTCAAAAGTGTGGTAGGAAGAAACTTCAACTCTCTTAGCTATGCTTCTATTCAATCCTTTAATGTATCTTGCTATCTTGTCTTATCTTTCTCCACTATATCACATATAAGAGCTAGTTTTTCAACTCCAGTAGTGTAATCATGTACACTTTGGCTACCTTGGCTCATTGATGTAAGTTTATGAATTGCCTTTGTTCATAATCATCTGGCAAAAACTTATCTTTGAGCTTTCCTTTTAGTTTCTCCCAACTACATAGTTAGGTTTGTTTTTCTTAGCTCTTTGTGTATGTAAGCCTTCAAGCCAAATCCCAGCATACTTTGTGAGTCTTATGGCAGCAACTTTGAATGTTTTTCGATCTCAAAGCCCCTATACTCACTTATCTTCTCTAGTTGGCGGATCCACTCTAGTAAATCCTCAGGTTTGCCCTCACCTGTGTAATCTTCAAGCTTTAGCCCTTCTCATCTGGATATGAGGATCTTGGTGGGCGTGATTCAGCTTCATCCCTTTCCTCCTCTGAGTGTGCGCCTATGTATGACACACTATTGGGGTTTAGTCTCTTGTTGATGATGTCTGCCATAGCATCTACTTGTGCATCCTTCTTGTGGATGCTTAGTGTTATAGCATCTAGGCGTGCATCTAGGCGTGCATTCATATCCTTCATAGCCTTAGCTAGGTCACTTAATTCGGATATAGCTAGGTTATCTCTAAGCACCTCCTACAGCTTCTTTGATGTTTTTATGGATCTTGGATCCTTTTCTTTCACCAATCACTAATAATATTGTAGTACTTCGATGAAACTTTATGAAAAATCAAGAATCTTGGAAAAAAGATTGGATCTTTAAGACTTTCTTGAAGATCTAATACTCCCCCTAGTAGGCAAAAAATTTCGGCCCTTCCAAGGATGTGTCACCTTTGCTCTTGATACCACTTGATATGATTATTAAACTATGAAGTCTAATAGTCTAAGTTTTACTTCCAAGATTTCGAACAACTTATGAGAAACTCGAACCAAGATATGAATTTAATCAAGAACACTCCTGAACCTTGATTAAAGACTCTAAACACCCTTAAAATCACTCCTGAAATTAAGTTGTTTAACAGTAAGTATTCAACACTCCTGAAGAATAATTAATGGTTTCAATTGTAAGCAACTAAGCACACAATCAAGAAGAAAGAAAATAACTCAAAAATACTCTAAGTTTATTGAAGGAATTCGTCCCCTTTATATAGGGTACAAGCTAAGCTAATTCAACTAGGAAAACATAACATTATCCTACTCCTACTTTACTTTGGACTCCTAAAGATAACATTTACAAGTCACATGTTTATCTTTTTAACAGCTTTACTACTTAATCATAAAACAATAAAGATAAACATAGCAATCCTAATTCTACTAGGATTCTATGTAGCAAGCTAGGAGTAATCCTAATCAGAGTAGGACTCCTCTTCACTTCCTTTTCCCCACGCCATGAGTAATCCTAAATGGATTAGGATTCCTCTTCCTCTAGCTTCCATGTTAGCACACAAGCCAAGACTTGGTTCTTGTTCTTGATTTGGAACCCTAAAGTTTCCATGGTCAAGTCAATAGGCTCATGGTTAACCAATGCCTTTGCATCCATATCAGGAGGAGAGAGAGAGAGACCCAAATAATATTGGATTCGTGGATAATACAAGGGGGAAAGAAAGCAAGTTTAGGAGGGCAAATAGATTTTTTTAAAGGCCCAAGGGCTGCGGAAGGCCAAAAATGCAACCCTTTATATATACGAAGGGCTGCGTTTTTGGGCTAACTGTAATCCTTCACCATTAAGGGCTGCGTTTTTCAAAAACCGCAACCCTTGCAGTTTTTTCCACTAGTGTCAGGGTCCAATTGGTTCTCAATCTAACTTACCCTCTTGTAGAGATTATTATTCTACTATTGACCATGTTATTAACATTCCCTCAAGTGGAAAATGAGATAATTTGGAAGCCAGTCATAAGCTGAGACAAATGTTCCTTGCATAACCAGAAAAAAATAAAGTAGGTTTAAAAAAATGGCGACATGTGATTAGCTTTTTCATACTCTCATTTCCTTCTTAAATGAATTATATACAACAATTGACAACAACCACCCTAATTATGGACAGTTTAGTTTAAAAGGTTTCATTTTTTTTTATATTTTAGAACAGTCCCAACTTTTAGGAGTCTCTTCCCTGAACAACTCCAGCCACTTGATAAACCTGCTAAGTTGGTTAAGTATGCCCACATTAGACCCTTCCATTGATATCAATTGATTGAAAACAATGGTTATCAAATGAATATCATGTGTCTCAATCAACTTTTAAGTAGTTTAATTAAACTAAAGGACCGTTTGAAAATGTATCCCGACAAATTGCGACCATTACAAAATAATAAAAAGGAAAATTTGCCAAAAAAAAACCTTTTAAAAGTTCGATTTTGCAAAAACAAACCTTTTACGAATACTTTGCAAAAAAAAACCTTGAAACATAATTTTTCTTGCAAGAAGAAATATATTCCCATTTTCTGATGTGGTTTATGAGATGTACAAGGGTGGTGCTGCAGTTAAAGGAAGATAAAAGAATCAAGACCGGAATTGAGAAAAACCACACTGGAAAATAAGAATAGATTTCAACTTGCAAGAAAAATTAAGTTTGTGGATTTTTTTTTCAAAGAATGCTTTAAAATGTTCTTTTTCTTTTCAAAATTGAAGTTTTAAAAGGTTTCTTTGACAAAATTTCCAAATATAATTATATATAGGTATACTATGTTAGACTCATATACTCACGTTGTATATGGTTACACGTCTTAGCGTTCAGCTCTGCTTTGTTTAGGGTAAAATTCCCATCAAAAAGTGCCTAAATATCCATACCCATCAAAAAGTATCGGGAATCCAACAGGTATATTTAGAGTAAAATGAAAGTTATTGAACCATGGCAGAACTGATAATAGATATAGATGTGAATTGAGTAGATAAAAGAATAACAATTATTATTGTGAATAGAAACAAATTTTCTAAGTATGGCAGCATGGCTTTAAGAAGTGAAGCTGACCAGTTTACCATAACCAGGTCCCAAGGTTTGTATTGCAAAAAAGAAAACCTATATACTTCCTCCATTTCATTATACTCGCTACACTTCTCAATTCACCGACTCCTAAGTAATTTTTGGAGAAGAGAGAGGTAGAGAGTAAACAGAAAAGGGACCCATGTGAGAGGAGAGAGATAGATAGTTTATTGCCCAAAAAGGAAGTGTAACAAGTAATGTGAAACTTCCCATAATGGAAAGTGTAGCGAGTCTTATGAAACGAAGTACATGTATTTATGTGAGTTGTGAGTTGTGACCTACGTTTTTGGCAAGAGCTGACCTTACATATGTAGCTTTGTACTACTCTTTAGGCAGATGCTGATCAGGTAAGACATATTTACATTCTTTGTCAGTGAGATTTTGAACTTGCTGCTCCACATAGTCATAAAACTTGCGAACTATAAAACCTGGGTGTTGTCTACGGTCAAGCAAAGGTTTGTGAAGAGGCACACAATGTATCATGCACTTGTGCATCACAGCGTTAGCAGGGACTTCATCCAGGTGATAACTGTAGAAAAGCTCCCTTGCGTCACGCGACTCCCAAGTTCCACCTGCCTTATTCTTAGCCTCTTCAGGACGATAAAATCGCTGAGTACATACCATCAAACTCCCACCTTCAGTTTGGAAAATGTCCTATATCATGCAAAGCACCAAGAAAACTCAATTCTTAAGCGTGCACCATACATGTTATTTTTTAGTCCATTGCAATGCAGAAAGGGGCGTGGTGGAGGAAAAAAAGAAGTCCAGCTAGCACGCAAAGGAACAAAATTTTAAAAGATATTAGTGGTCATTAGTAATTAAAATTCCACACAGAAATCAAATAAATTGCATGGAAGTATACCAACAATGACTCGTAGCAGTTTGGATCCAAGTTCCTACTGCTGGCAATTTTTAGAAGCTCGAATCTGTTGATGTATTTGACCTTCCACTATGAACTGAAATCTGTTGATGTATTTGACCTTCCACCATGGAAAACATAAAAAAAAAATGTAATATTTGAGCCGGTCACATAACAAACAACCTACCCATCTGGCATTCCCACAGGGCTACGTGATACCGTCTTATGATCTTATCCGAGTTGTTATAATAGAAGCAAGCCAGCCAAAGAAGACAAAATTGAGGATCTATGGAGTAGAATAAGAAGATATGAGAGGAAATAAAGGACACTTCTAAAAAAAAACCCTACACAAGATTGTTCCAGACTAAGAAACCACTAGAAATACGGAAGACTTGGACAAACTTTCTAACATATAGAGTGCTTGATTGGCTACATTGGTTACATTCAACATTAAGTCAAATAGTTGAAAGTATTTTACACATTAAAATTCTCATAATTTTTTTTATCACTATAAATGCAAATGGTTTCTGGGCCAGTCGGGCAGAAAACAGGTTGTATTTTCGGGTTCTGGTTATAAATTCTTTTCCAAAACCCATCATTTTCAAATCGGTTTCGGATCAAGTTTCGGGTCGGATCAAACTTTATAGGTTTGTGCCATGACTAATCTGCCTTTTTATATGATTATTAAGAATTTCAATTTTTAAAACTGTGTTTGTCATATAGCTATAAAACTATTGGCTTCCTTTTGTGTTCTGTTTTTAAAAAATGTTTCCATTTCATCACAAACTGACTGAAAATTATTAGCACCAAACGAACATTAATAGTAAATAAATAGTGTTAGTTAAGCTTGGGTACCCAAAGTGAAACTAAGTTCAAACCTAATGTGCCCTAAGTGAAATTACCGAGGGTGAAAATTTCCCTTTGTTTTTCTATCTATTCCCATTTTTCACGAAGTAGAACAAATTGTTTTATTGATCAAAGGAAGTACAACTTTCGGAAGGAAATCCTAGTTACCTTGGGGACATAGCCTGCCTAGCTAGGTTAGCAAGTTTCTCTATTTTGCTAGAATTAGATATTCGGAAGAAACTTGTACATTTCCATCAATATTTCCAATCAAACAACTTCACATGGTCTACTTGACAAAGAAATTTTGTGAGCGTAAAACACTCTTATTCATCAACACTTCAGGAAACATCTATCGTTGTGCTGTCAACCAACGTTGTATGTGCAATCAATATTCTCAGAATCTCCAAAACAGAACCAATTAGCAAAGCCAAAGCAGAAATGCAAAAGTTTGATATATATCTTAAATGAAAGGCATGATATCCAATAATGCAAAAGGCAAGGTATGGTCAATTACCTTGATGATTGTGACAGAAGGCTTTACTTTCCCTTCTTCTGGAGCCACAAGTACAGTATCCTCCTGCATTCAACAATTCTATGCTGTTACACAATTAATAGAGAAACAAGGTTCTTTAAGATAACAGTAGAATCCCCCTCAAAAAAAAAGAAAACGTTAGAATCATCTATATATGCGTTAAAACAACCCAAATTTTTGTACAAGAAAAGGCTCTAGCAGAATGGAAAACGTTATGAAAAGGGTAAAAGAAATAGCAGAAATTGCCTTAATTGACCAAGCCAATATTCAATTCTATCTCCCAATATCAGATTAATGATCAAACAAACCCCAATTTGAGAAAAATCAGACGGCTTACAAGTTCAAAACGGTTTCTATCGAATTCGAACGCCTTAAAATGCTTCTTTTTCTCAACTCCATCGTTAGAAACCCTAAGAACCTCGCCAATTGGCTGCGCTCCATCGCCTTCTTCGAATTCTTGATCATCCTCACTATGATAATTATGTTGTTCGTCTGTTCTGCGTTCTTCAGTTTCATTGAGAACTTTAGTCTTCTTGCTTTTACCTCTGTTATCGTCGTCTTGAACCTCAGTCTTCTCTGTTGCCCTTCTTCCCACCATCTCTGAATTCCTGATTTTCTAGATCAAAATATGGTTTTGCCGGTCACACACACCAAAACGATTTTAATTCACAACTATGGTGTTGTTTGGTTGGAAGCTATTTCCCTTGGAAATACAAATTCCTAGGAAATACATTATGGGTGTTGTGTTTGGTTGGAGGGAAATGAGAGAAGCATAGGAAATACAAGTTCCAAGGAAATAGAATTTCCCATGAAACATGGGAAATCACTCACCAAGCCCCCCCTTGGTGAGTAATTTCCTAGGAAATGCAATTTCCTATGGTGTCAACCAAACAATTTTGTCTAATTCCTAGGAAATCAACAAGGGAAAGAATATCCCATGAAATGTAAATTCCCATGGGAAATTACTTCCCATGTGAACCAAACGAGGCCTATGTGTTGTGTTTAAATATATTTCATTCTCCTATATTTTCTTGCAAAAATTGATTCAAAGAGTTTCAATTATAGGCACCCTCATAAAAATATAGTTATAATAATATTATTATTTAGGGTCTGTTCTCTCCAGCTTATTTTCAGTTCAAGTCAGTTCAGTTTAATTCAGTTTAGTTCAGTTCAATTCACTTTCTGGACAATACTTTTACTCTCACATATCACTATTCATTTCAGTTCAGTTCATTTCAGTTCAGTTCAATTCAGTTTAGTTCAATTTAGTTCAATTCAGTTCAGCTGTTTTATGCCAAAGAGAACAGACCCTTAGTCTTATTAACATCTTATAATTCGTAATTATATTCGCTAATGTTGATAGCATGTTATAATTTGTAATTATATTCAATAAATGAAGTATGTTAATATTTTATAATACTTAGTGAAATTAACATGGCGACAATTTAGTTATATTAATGTTAATATATTATAATAACGCCGAAGGTGCGGAGATATTGAATTAAATAGTTTAAATTGATTAATTAGTGGCTAATTAAAAAATTTGATAATGAGGCTCAATCGAGGGCTTTAGGCGGCGAAAGTGGGGGTGTTGAGGGATATGGGCCATGACACACTCGATCTCGTTGTACCAATGCATCGAATAGGAGGGCAAAGGTAGAAAAGCGGGTTAGACCGGAACCTATTCATGAGGATGCGCCTCATAGTCCAGGTTGGGATACCGAGGATGAGGAGGACTTGGAAAATGCTTTGAGTAGTGGTGCAGAGGAAGCCACTTCCCGTGTGACTGTGAGGAAGGGTAGAGGAGGGAGGTTTGTTTCGAAATCGCCAGGTTCCGCACGTAGTCGGACTTTAAGCAGGGCCAGAACTATTAGTGATACTTTCGGGTTAGTTACGGAGTCTATGCCTAGGGGCCCTATTGACGGTAGCGTGATTCCTACTTATCTTGCTCACATCAGCGCACGTATCTACGATGATCCGTATACTTATAAAGTGATGACGTGTAACACTCCGTCTTTCTAAAACTAATAACAAAATGCTAAAATAATATTAAATAAAGAAAACTACTAGATAAATAAAGCAGTGACATCGGAAATACCATTGAGACGAAAAATGTCACTCTAAAACGGTATAAATAATAATAAAACTCAAACTGAATATCCTCGAAAGATAAGGAGACGAGGTCCCATACCCTCACTCAAAAAGTACTATTACAACTCAAATATATATATCCAGAAAATCATTATTAAACTCCATAAGAATCCATGAGGCAACTATCCATCAAAACTCTACTTAATATTTACTTGGAACGAAGTCTTAATCCTATTATCATAATGCTCATCTACCACTACAAGGATTAAATCCTTGCTCGCTTGGCCGAGTCTCACCATCCCAGTCCAAATAGTAACAATCCTAAACTTCCACATCTGCAAAAGTATACAACAGAAAATCCATAATGGATGGGGAGTAATTAACAACTCTCCTAGTTCAAATTGGATTCAATTAATAATTTAAAACGAAGAATAATGTTAAAAACACAAGAAAATATATAATCATGCTAACAAAACAATGGACAAAGTGTGAAATAAAATTTACCAAAGTATAAATAAATCATAAAACAAGCGAACCAACATGACAATCCATTAATAAACAATTAAAACATTATAAATGACAAGAAAACGATAAATATAAAATTAAAGACAATAAAAGTCTTCAAAATGTATATAATCTATACAAATATATTAAAAGGCGTGCATAAACAAGAAACCGTGCCACGTGGCGCTCTTCCTAGGGAGTTTTACTTCATGTAATTCATGTTAATAAAAAAATTTAGAAATTGCGCAGTATAGGGTTTGATCCCGAGATCTCAAGTACATATACTAAAGTCTAAACCACTAGGGTAAGTTGTATTTAGTATTATTATCATAAAGTATCATATTAATAAATGAAATTTTTTCTTACCCGGGGAATAGCCCGGGCCTAATAACTAGTTTAATATTATTGAGTGAGTTGAACACTAGTGATCGCAACCCACTTCCTAAGAGTATATCATATTGCAACCTCCAGAACGGCCTATGGGTTACGTTATGTACCGTCTGTGTCTAAGAATGGCCAAATTCCCGATGCGGGATAACATTACAACGTTTCCCGTCCTCTCGGACAACAACATATCCTAAATTTCTCCCATGCAGGGTAGCACCCTGCTCAGTACTCCATGTCCTCTAGGAGTGCATGTTCAAAACCTTCGGGATTCAAGATCCCTTAGACTACCCAACTCAAAATAAAACATTTATAAACCAAGTGAAAAAGATATAAATAGTAATCTTCAAGCATTAAATTATTCTTCAACCAATCACAATATCCCAAATAAACATAATTCCTCAAACCAATTCTTCAGAAGAATACTTAAAAGTAATAATAAATATATATTTACTAAAAGTTAAACTTTTAAATAAATTCCTTCGAAACCCTTTTATTTAACCAAAAATAGAAATACTAAACACGTTTCAACAATTAATAATTCAAAATTCACCATAGATGAAATAATAAAATATACATAAATTTCATGCTCAACACAATAAAAATCAAACGAATCATCAACTAGTAGCAACCGGGTGGCGAGCACCGGTCGTGGTACATGACCAGCCCACTACCGCGCGACTGTGACAGTGGCGTGGCATGGCTGCCGGCGGTCCACAACTGTCGTGTGGTGGTGGAGTCACGCCTTGCTTCTCCCCTCTTTCACACTTACTTCACAACCTCCAATAGATATAAATGTTAAATAAAAGAACATATACATCTTCCTTAAAGATTTCAACTATAAACATAAAAGTAACCAAATCATACAACATACGTTTCTAACTCTAAACACAAAATTCCAACACCAACCAATTCCTTAAGAAAGCCCAAAACAATCAATAAACCTCCTAAAAACATGCTTAAAATCCTATAGTACACTAGGACAAGTATATACAACATTATTTCACTAAAACATAAACATGTATAACAAATAAAATAATTCCAGCACTACTAACTCAATGAAAAGTAGTCTAAAAACAACTAATAACTTCTCTAATGACATACCCATCATACTACAACATTAGCTACATGAATATAGATTAAAGACAACACAAAAACTAAATTTATCAAGGAAATAAATAAATTCCAGCACATACGCCAATAATAAAAACATGAATTTTCACATGAAATAAAATAAGAAATCATGAATAACAACTCTAAACATGATTCTAACCATATATAATCATAAAAACATGAATTATCATATGAGATAAATAAATAAATCATGAATAACAACCTTAAACATGATTCTAACAATAACCAATCATAAAAACATGAATTTAACATATGAAATTTAATAATAAATCACACGAGTAACAGTCCTAGACATGATTCTAACAATTAATACAATATATATGACGATTCTACTAATTCTAAAGTACTATATAAAATAAGTATAACATGAGTAGTATGAATTCTAACAACTAATTGTTATGCGTTGTGTCTCAAAAGTAGGCATCCCTTATAGCGTTGATGAAGTAATTCAAGAGTTTGATCGTACTAGAGCGGAAACTTCAAAGGACATCCATGGTGTTACTCGGAGACCTTATCTGAGCGTTGTGAGTGATTCAGAGGTGGATGAAAATGGACATCAACCCAAAAGGATTCGAAGATCTACTAGATCTAGGAATTCAGGTTATTATTATTATTATTATTATTATTATTATTATTATTATTATTATTATTATTATTGTTATTATTATTATAGTGAAGACTCTGGAGACTTTAAAGATGAAATATTTACTCCATAAAGTATAAAGGAAATAAGGATATGAATGATAGTGTAACTCCATAGAGTATTTATTAGTGCTTTAAGATTAGTTGTTGGAAAGTAGTCAAGCTACAATGGTTAGTCAAGCTACAATGGTTTAAATTTCCTTCTTTAGCATCTTTATATTGTTCAGGAATAAGTTGGTTATTTTGGATTGAAAAAATATTCTTATTATCGTTTGAGGAATGAAAGTGATTATTATCTAGTTATTTGAGTTGACTGAGAATATATTTTAGTACGCGAAAAGGGGAATATTTTCTTTAATTATTGTGATTGGTTCCATTTGATCCGTATGTGATTATAAATATGAATATTTATCAAGCATGATATATGATTGTTATGGTTCATAATGTGTGAACTTAATGTTATAGTAACTTCATGAGAAATTGTTTGTTGATGCAATCTTTATGGTCAAATCAAATGTTGTCTTCGTAGAGAATGGCAAGTAAGTTGTGAATCGAAACCAAAATAGAGTTACATTAAATTTCAGTCACGATGTAGAGTGTCAAATAACAATGATGCCTTAGCTTATGCTATTTGTCTATTGGCAGAGAAATTAAGTCAAGAAAGAGCTGAGCGTCCCAATCCTGCTGGGGACATGTTGAGAGACTATCTAAGATCAAACTGTCGTACCTTAAGGGGTAAGCTAACCCTACCCTCTTAGGGAGTTGGATTAGGGAGTTTGAAAAGATTTTTGGAGCTGTGAACTGTCCTGAAGGTATGAAAGAAGGTCAAGTTGTACTGTATTTGAAAGATGAGGCAAACTTATGGTGGAAGAGAATGGGAATAGACTTAGTGTTGTGGAAGAGTTTAATTGGGAATCCTTTATTGCTGCTTAAAGAGGAAAATTTTACCTTGTTTTTATGAGGAAACTGAAGGCCAAGAGTTTATCAACCTTAGGATGGGGAGCATGACCATCTCTGAGTATTATAGTAAGTTCATAGCACTATCTAGGTTTGCACCTGAGGTAGTACCACTGAGGAGTTAAAGGCTCAGATATTTGAGCAAGGTTTGACTGAGGAAATTCAACTTGGGAGACCTAGATGTTATTCTTGTGATGAACTGGTTAAGTAATACAAGGCCAATATAGACCATGAAGTTCAAATAGTAGTTTTGAGGAACCCTTTGTGAAAATTGACCTCCTATAGACGTTTTAGGAAGCCTTAGAACTTTGGGGTTATCTCTGCGATGCAAGTGAGGAAGTTAGTGAAAAAGGGGTGTGGATTATTTTTCTGTAGTGTACAGGAGGTGAGTAAGAAAGTTGGGGTGAATATCGAGGATGTCCCAATTGTGAATGAGTTTATTGATGTATTTCCGAGCGAGATTTCGGGTATTCCACCTGCGAGACCTATTGAGTTCACCATAGACTTAGTTCCTGAAACTACACCTATATCTAAGGCACCCTATAGAATGACACCACCTGAGATGAGTGAGCTGAAGATGCAATTGTAGGAGTTGCTGGAGAAGGGGTATATTAGGCCTAATGTAACACCTTGGGGAGATCTTGTGTTGTTTGTGTGAAAAAGGATGGGAGTATGAGGTTCTGTATTGACTATAGGGAACTGAACAATGTAACCATCAAGAACAAGTATCTTTTGCCTAGAATAGATCCAGATTCGACCAGTTAAATGGAGCGAGTGTGTTCTTGAATATTGATTGCGTTCAGGGTATTATCACTAGTTAAAGGTAACCGATAAGGATGTACCTAAGTCTGCCTTTAGGATGCGTTATGATCACTATGAGTTCATTGTAATGCCATTTGGATTAACCAATGCTCCTGCTATATCTATGGACGTAATGAATAGGATTTTCCATGTTTTTCTAGATAAGTTCGTGCTGGTTTTCAGTGATAATACACTGATATATTCAAGGAACGAAGTAGAGAATGATGAGCACTTGAGGATTATTTTGGAGACGCTTAGGAAGAATTAATTATATGCTAAGTTCTCTAAGTGTGAGTTCCGTTTGGAGAAGGTAGCGTTATTGGGTCACTATGTGTCTAAGGAAGGAGACTCCATAGATCTTGCTAAGATTCAAGCTGTGAGTGAGTGACCAACTCCAAAAAATGTGTAAGATATCAGAAGTTTCCTAGGTCTAACTGGATATTATAGAAGATTTGTGAGAGATTTCTCGAAGATAGCAAGGCCTATGACCAACTTGATGAAGAAATAGTCAAAATTTGAGTGAAGTGAAAAGTGTGAAGAAGCCTTTCAAATTTTGAAGGAATGTTTTACCTCCGCACCTGTTTTGACCCTGTTTGATGGGAATGAGGGATTTGAGGTGTATAGTGATGCTTCAAAGAATGATTTGGATGTGTGTTACAGTAGAATGGGAAGGTAATTGCGTATGCGTTGCGTCAGTTGAAACCTTATGAGGCTAATTACCCTACAGACAATCTAGGGTTAGCTGCCATAGTGTTTACATTAAAGATTTGGAGACATTACCTCTATAGGGCAACTTGTAAGATATTTACCGACCATAGGAACTTGAAGTACATTTTCACCCAAAAATCCCTTAAATCGAAACTTGACACAAAAATCCCATAAATTGAAAAATTTAATCTAATTTTCTTTTGAGAAATACTTGCGTTGCTTCTTGAACACACTTTTCTATTCGGAGAATCTATTTATTTTGCACCAATATATGCAAATCACCAAAATAAGCATAAAAATGCATCAAAATCTCATAAAAATAGGTAAATAGCGCGAAATTCTATCCCATTCCACCCCCTTATAAGATATTTACCGACCATAGGAACTTGAAGTACATTTTCACCCAGAAAGACCTTAATATGAGGCAAAGAATATGGTTGGAACTAATTAAAGACTACGACCTAGATATCTAGTATCATGAGGGGAAAGCGAATGTAGTCGTTGATGCCTTGAGTAGAAAGTCGAGCAATAACGTGAGTGTCTTGATAGTCCCTGAGGGGTTGTAAGAGATATGCAAAGGTTGAGCTTAAAAATTTGAAATTCTGGGGAAAAAGGAGGCAAGGCTAAGCGCTTTATTTTTGGGGTTTTCGGCAAGATCAAAGAGGGTCAAGTTGGGGATGATCACCTAGATAAGATTAAAGGAGAAAATGAAGCAAGGTAAGGAAGCTGACTTTAAGATTCATGATGATGAGAGAGTGAGGTTTAAGGGGAGGTGGTGTATACCACAAAAGTGTAATGACCTTAAGAGACGTTTTATGATGAGGGGCATAACACTCCATATTTTGTGCATCCTAGGGGGTGACAAGTTGTTAAAAGACCTTAAGGGTATCCTAATATAGATGTAGGTAGCCGAATATGTGTCTAAGTGTCTAATCTGTCAGAAATTGAAGATATATCATAAGAGACCTATGGGGATGGTTCAATCCTTAGAGATTATTGGATGGAAGTGAGATTCTATTTCTATGGATTTTGTGACTGCTTTTCCTAGGACGAGGAGTGACAATGATACTATTTGGGTTATTGTGGATAGAATGACGATGTCCGTCGTATTGACACCTATAAGGAGATATAAAAAATAAAGCACATTCTTTTGCACATTATTGTTTGATCTTGATAGATTAAATACATCATGATCGAATTCTCATATAACAATAGCTATCATACAAGCAGTAAAATGGCATATTTTGAGGCACTATATGGACGAAAATGTAGAAGTCCCTTTTGCTGGAATATTTTAGTGAGAATATAGTCTTGGTGACAGAGTTTATTAAGGAGACCGTCCAAAATGACATAATGATTCAGGCTAGAATTCAAGCTGCTCAAGATAGGCAAAAGAGTTACGCCGATTTAAAATGACAAGAAGACGAGTTTACAGTAGGTGATAAGGTGTTTTTTAAAGTATAACCAACTAAGGGCGTCATGAGATTTTGGAAAAGGGGCAACTTATATGCCAAATATGTAGGCCCATATAAGATTTTGGAGAATTTAAAGCGTATTGGGAAAGTAGCCTATACGCTGGCGGTGCCAATGGAGTTTGAGAAGATGCATGATGTGTTCCATATTTCCCAACTCAAACGATATATCCCTGATGAGCGCCATGTTTTGGAGCGTGAACAAATCCATATTGATTATAGCCTTACATATGAGGAAAGACCTGTTAAGATTCTTGACGGGAAGGTACATAGTACACGCAATAAGGACGTCCATATTGTAAAATTATTTTGGTCTAACCACGAGTCTGGAGAGGCAATGTGGGAAGCCAGAAGCTAAAATGAAGAAGAAATATCCTGACTTGTTCCTTGAGGTGAGTTATGAGGGCGTAACTTGTTTTCTTTAAGGGGGTAGAATAGGATAGAATTTCACGCTTTTTACCTATTTTTATGAGATTTTGATGCATTTTTATGCTTATTTTGGTTATTTGCATATATTGGTGCAAAATAAATAGATTCTCTGCATAGAAAAGTGTGTTCAAGAAGCAACACAAGTATTTCTCAAAAGAAAATTTAGATTAAATTTTTCGATTTATGGGATTTTTGTGTCAAGTTTCAGGACAAAACTTCTTCATAAGAGGGGTAGATTGTAATCCCCCGTAAATTTATGGATTTTATAAAAATATTTTGGTATGTATATAAAATAATTTATTTATTTAAAAAGTTGACTATTTTGTAAGTCAAAGGAACTATTTTAAAGATTTAAGGAAGTTAAAATATGTAGTTAACGCATACTTTGAAAAATATTTGAAATACTAATTGGATTTGAAAAAGGATTTTAAATGGGCTTGAGGAACGCAAATACTAATTGGACTAGGAAAAGGAACTTCTAGTATTGTTAGGAGTTTATTCATCAATCCTATTCATTATCCTATCCTACTTAGGATCCAATTACCTTTTCCTAAGCCCAAAAGAAAAGGTTTCCTATAAATATCATTAAGCCCAAATATTTTACCCACAAAAAAATATTCTCTATCCTCTTCCTTCCACGTGAGTTTTTCTCTCTTCTTCTTTCTTTCTTCTTCCTCAAGTTTTGATTAAAGATTATATTTTTATATTTTGTTTTATTACTAATTATGTTTAGAAGCTTTAATTTATGTTTTAATGATGAATCTATGATTATATAAATTTTGTATAATAGAAAGAATAAAAAATCAGATTTGATTATTATATTTAAATTAGATTTTTAATTATCAAAGTATGGACTTTTAGGGTATTAAAAATTGAAAAATCATAGTACCATGTTATAAACTATGAAATTGATTTATGAATCTAAGCATGTTTAAGTATGTTTAAAGTGAGTTTTAATAAATTATAAGTTGCTGAAATTTTAGAAAGATTGTTATTAATGGAGTTTTATGGATTTTCATGACTAGTATAATAGTACAATGCTACCGTATATGAGTAATTGAAGTTTTAATGACAAAAACAACTTTTAAATATTTTGAAAGGGAATTTAAAGTATTTTGAAGTTGCTGGAATTTATTTGGAGTATTGATTATAAATTCTATTGGTTGTTTTAGGCGGAGATTACTCTGTAGGCGACTTTTAAAGTGTTAAAAGTGGCCCATCAATTTGTTTACATAAGGTACGTACATACATATGTATTGTTTGATGTAGTATCATGATTTTAGGAAGGAAAAGTTATGTAGTATCATGTATAGGAACTTTGTGAGTTCATATATGATTTCTATTATGAATAGATTTTACATGTTTTATGCCTATATGCGAACATGTTAAGTATGAGATTTAATTATGAGATTAATATCATATTTGTATGTAATATTGATGCAAGCGTGTTGGTTGGGCACTTTATTTATTAATTCACATGTGGGAATTAATATATTTATCAGTTAGATCATGATTGTATCATGTGTTCCCTTATATTATTAATTTCACGATCTATGAGGACTGTGGTCCTTATTTGGTAAGTTGATAATTTATACCTTTGAAAGGTAAGTTGGTCGTTGGCTAGGTTCAACAAATAAAAAGGATTGGAATAAAGAAGGAATTAATCTTGGGTTGTAAGTTATATGATCACTTACTTAATCCTAAGATAAAAAGGAATATAGTTGTGAATGTTTGATTATATACTATCTATATTGCTTGTGTGTCATAACAAGTAATAATTGGTAAATCATGTAAAGTGAAACTTGAATAGTAATAAACTTTAGACTTGTGCACGTCTGAAGTTGGACAATCAGGAGTTGGGGTACATGGTGGTCGTGCCATGGCTTTTTCTGGGAATCAGATTTATCACCGCTCCTATTAGAGATGATTATTGATTTTGGGGCAGGTTTTGGGCAAAATGTTTTTGCCCGACCCGATTTTTTTTTTTTGCTTGGCCCGACATTGGGCAAGCCAAAAATGACTTTTCAGTCTATATTTTAGCCGGACCTGATTTTGGCCTAAAAACCCGCTCATTTTGGCCCGAAATAGCGGGCTTTGGCACATAATTTTGGCCCGACCCGACCAATGGGTAAATTTTTTTAAGCGCGGCCTGGTCCGGCTCTTGATCACCTCTACTTCCTATTTTTATTAAAAGGTTCATCGATATCGTAGGTCATTATCGAATACGGAGTCGTGCCCAAATTTTGTCTTTCAAAGGGAAGGCTGTTTCAAATGAGACAGCTCGGTCCAATAACTATTCCATTAAAGTAATAAAATATTGTTATAGTTTAGTTCAGTAATAGTTATCTGCATATTGTTAGATTGTTATGTTGTTATTTATCCGTGCTTATTATTTAGTAGTATCATGAGAGGAATGTTTATTTATTATTATGTAGTACTCAACTTTGCTGACTACGTGCTTTGTTTGTATGTGTTGATCATGGTTTTGCCTTGTTGATTCTGTGATGACCAGTTCTTTAGTGCATTGACATCTATAGGTGTGCAGATGTTGCATCATTGGGGTTTTAGGAACAAAGAGCTTGTGTAGCAGATTGATTTATTTATTATTATATTAGATACATTTGCATTTAAGTTTGGTATGAAGTTAAAGTTAACATATTATTTGGTTTTAAAGCGATTTTGTTATTCATTATATTTTAATTCTATAGTTCAGTTATATGTTTTCCACTGCAAAATTCTGAATAAACTAATACGTTATCACACAGGCAATAATGCTTTGATGATTCTCTAAGTTTTATATTTGAAACATATTTTTGAAAAACAGAATTATCGGGGTGTTACAATAGGTGCAACCCTCAAGTGACTAAAGAACTTCAAAGACAAATAGAGGATTCGATGAAGAGAGATTATGTGAGGGAAAGTACAAGTCCTTGTGTACTACCAACTTTGTTAGTGCCAAAAAAGGATGGAACATGGAGAATGTGCATAGATTCTCATGTTGTAAACAACATAACAATCAGGTTTATGTTTCCCATTCCTAGGCTTGTTCATTTGCTTGATGAGTTACATGGTGCAATAGTGTTCTCTAAGATAGACTTGAGAAGTGGATATCACCAAATTCGAATGAGGGAGATGAATGGAGGACTGGTTTCAAGACTAAAGTGGGCCTATATGAGTGGCTTGTTATGCCTTTTGGTCTCACTAATGCTCCAAGCTAAGCACCTTCATGAGGTTGATGAATGAGATGCTTAAACCTTTTTTGGGTAAGTTTGTGGTGGTTTACTTGAATGATACTATAGAAGGAGTGTAGTAGATCATCTTAGTCATCTAAGGGTCATTTGATGTTTTAAGGAAACAACAACTATACGCTAAACTGGAGAAGTATTCTTTCTTAGTTCCAAACATGAATTTCCTTGGATATATAGTGTCAATGAAGGGTGTGGCGGTTGATCAATCAAAGGTTGAGGAAATTAATTCTTGCCGATCCCTACTATTATCGCTCAAGTAAGGTCCTTCAATGGTCTTGCTTCTTTCTGTAGGAGATTTGTGAAGAATTTTAGTAGCATTGTAGCCCTTATGACCGACTGCATTAAACAAGGAATGTTTGAGTGGAGTTAGACTGCTCAACATGCTTTTGGTAGCATTAATAAGCTTCTATGTAACACCCTTATCTATCCTAGCCTTACCATATTTCTCTCAACCATTTGAAGTGGAGTGGGCATTGGTGCAGTGTTATGACAAGGAAAATGTACCTTTATTATAAGAAGTTAATTGGCGCAAGGTTGAATTACTCAACCTATGACAAAAAAATTTATGCTATTGTGAGGACTCTTGATCATTGGAGTTACTACCTACGACCAAATCATTTTATTATACACTCAGATAACGAGGCTCTCAAGCATATACATGGGCAGCAAACGCTCAATCTGAGGCATGCTAAATGGGTTGAGTTCCTTCAATCCTTCAATATCTCTTTTAATTATAAAGAGGGCAAATGTTGTAGCTGATGCTCTTTCGAGGAGGCATACTTTATTCGATGTCCTTCAAACCAAGCTGATAGGCTTTGAGCTCATTAAGGAGTATTATTACAAGAAATATGTTGATTTCAATCCAATCATTGAAGAGTGTGTCAAAGAAACTGTGGCTTCTTATGTCCTTCAAGATGGGTTTATTTTCAAAGGTAAGATGCTATGTATATGCTCTTGTTCTATACGTGAATTACTAGTTAGGGAGGCTCATGGCGGGGGAATCGTGGGGTATTTTAGCATTATTAAAACTCTTGCTATTTTACAAGAACATTTTATTGGCTTAAAATGCAAGGAGACATACAAAATGTAATTGCAAGGTGTGCTACTTGTCAAAAATCAAATAGCATAATTCATCAGGGGTTATACACTTGTTTTCTTGTTCTAGAATATCCTTGGGATGATGTTTCCATGGATTTTATTGTGAGGTTGTGATGGAGGACCATATAGATCTACTAAGGATTCAAAGCTCATAACAATAGTGGCTTCTACTTTGCGTGATACTTTGAATTCATTGGCTATTTCTTTGTTCTATGATGATGAGTCCATGTTAAGTCTTGTTGTTTAAGGCTTAACCATTAGTTTCAGCTTCAAGTCCTTAGTTTCTTTCATTTAGTTTCATTAGTGTCGAGTTGTAAGAGTCTTTAGGAGTTCATATTTCCTTTATTATTTTCGATTGTAGTTGCTGTTTATTTTGATGAGTTGATGAGTCATGTAATAGTAATGTAATAGAACGTGTGAGGTAAGTAAAGAGGAGCAAAGCCATGAAAATAAGAACTACTTCCTAGTTTTGTGGCGCCTTATTCAAGCCGATGGTCAGCATAAAGGAAGTGATGGGTTGTTCCTATTTTTAAGGTGTGTGAGACCTTCCATGTAGCTGTGCAAATCAGGAGACTAAGGAGCATATACCAACCCCAAGACATGCCTACATTCAAGGAGAAATGCAGCTAACAAGTGGAGATAGTTGGAGCACTACCAACGGCTAACTAGCCCTTCATTTGGACATGTTAATTGCAAGTTTTAGTTCATGTACTTAGTGATAGTAATTTTAGTTGTTTGAGCATTTTATCTTATGGTTAGAAAATCAGAACATTGACATTAAGACTTGTATTAATAGCTTATGAATGAAATGAGAAATCATCAAGTTTTATGACCAACAAATACAAGTGTGTATTAACCCCTTTTGTTTTCTTTGGCGTTTCTTGGATTGGAAACTTCTAAGATTAGTCCTTTTCTTAATTAACTTTGGCTAAGTTAAAATATGATCTTAGAAAGTTTTAATTTCATTGAGTGGTGTTTCTATATCGAAGTGAAGCTAAAATAGTACCCCTGCAATTCAGGAAAGCTTTATGTGATTCCTTAGCTTGTTCTATCTAAACCTTTGTGAGTTCCTACTTGTATGTACAAACATACATCAAGTTGCTTGGTACTCAAAGGGGTAAGGATGCAAATTATGGTGGTAGTGGATCGATTTTCCAACGACACATTTCATCCGTTGCTATAAAACAGATATTGTGTTCAAAGTAGCTGATTTATATTTCAAAGGGGTCGTGCGTCTTCATGGAGTTCCGAAAACCATAGTGAGTGATCGTGATACTAAGTTCATGAGTTATTCTTGAAAGACTCTAAGGAAAATACTTAATAACAAACTATGTTTTAACACTTCTTATCACCCCAAAATAGATGGGAAAACTGAAGTCCCTAATCGTACACGTGGGGCTTTGCTTAGAGGGTTGGTGAGTAAAAGAACTAAAGATTGGGACGTTAAGGTCTCTCATGCGGAATTTAAATACAATTGTTCTCCTACTTATGCTACTAAGCACTCTTCTTTTGAGGTGGTATATGGTATGAATCCTAGATTACCTATTGATCTTCTTCCTTTACCTAAGGGGGATTATGGTCATGGTGATGCGTAAGCTAAGTTACAAGCAATGTTAAGGTTCCATGGCCTGGTTCGCGTGAGGATATAGAAGGTGAATGAGATGTATAAGGTGTTGGCAAACAACAATCGCAAACCACATATTTTTAAGACAGGAGACTTGGTTTCCCTTCATCTAAGCAAGCAAAGATTTCCTAATATGAGAAAGAATAAGCTCATGCCAAGGTTGGAGAATCCTTTCAAGATTATTCAGAAAGTGAACGATAATACATTCAAGTTAGAGCTTCCAAGAGATTGTGGAGTGACTGTGACGTTTAACATTGGAGATTTAGCATATTACTTACATGATGATGTCGCTCAATTGAGGACAATTGCTTTTGAAGAAAATGAGTATGATCTTAGTATGGATGATTAGAGTTTGCTAGCTTTAATGCATAAAGTTATCATGTCATGTGGAGTCAATTGATATGGATTTGAAATTCATGGGATCTACTACAAAAGTGTTAATGTGCTTAGTTAGCCATGAAATGGATGGAAAGTGAGAATGTCGTGTTATTGGCATGCCTAAGGAGAATTCATTTTTAATTCTTTATATCCTAGTTATTTTAGGACTCTTTAATTATTATTAGTAGTTTGTTTTAATAAGAGTTTGTTTGATAGTGTGACTTAGGGATTTTTCCTAAGCATAGTAGAAGTAGTTTTTATCTTCATATATATAATTCAGGTTGTACGAATTTTCATTTAGTTTTGATTATTGAAGTTTGCGTTGTATTTTGAGTGTTAACTCTTGCCAATGATTCTTGGTGGCTTTGCCGTTATGCATTGAAATCTTAGGGTGTGTATTATGGTGGTGTGGCCTTTATCATTAAGCTCCAAAGTTCTATCTTTGTCACTTGGTTCGAGTCATTGTTGTTTGAAGTTCATAAAAGTTCTGCACTTCACTCTTGTGTTTGATTGTTAGTAGATCAAGTACACCATCTAGGTACAAAAGAGAAGAAGAAGATTCGAGGACGAATCTTACTTCAAGTAGGGGAAATAATGCAAATGCATATAGCCTGGTGTTGATAATAATCATAAGTTTATTTAATTCTGGATTTGGCTTAACACGATGTTCAAAATCTTAATTAGCTCAAAACCAGATGGCAATGAACATGGATAAGCAAGGATTCAAGATTACGAGTAAGTTACACTTGTGCTCTAAAGCTAAAGTTATTTTTGTTGTGAACTTAATTAGTATTTTAATCTTACTTCAGATTTTATCATTTTGGTTAAGTAGGATTAATTAGATTTAATTAGGGTTAAGTATCTTAGAGTCTTAGTCAAAGAAGTTTTCAACAAAGCTTAACTAAGTTCGCCAATTCTAACAAGTATAACGTGTTTTCTTAAGCTCTTCTGCTGATTTTTGTAAGATTCTTAGTCACCTAGGTTCTTAAATGTTCCAATGCTAAATTCAAATAATTCTGACAATCGGATTAGGATCCCTGTAATTTGATTGCATAAATAACATATAACCTAAAAAATATTCTTTTATTAACTAACCAACGTAGATTAATTTTAGATTGCATGAACATATTGCTTAGTTGTTTAACTACATAAAACTCGAACATGATTTGTATTAAGTCGAGGCGCAGAGTGAGTGAGTTCGTTTGATTATCGATCATATTTGAACCCTCAACCCCCAACCCTATTTTTCGTTCATTGACCAATTATGTCATGACGAGGAAATCTACATTGGATAAGTCCCTAAGATGTCCCTATGGTTTCTCAAAACCCAATTAGGTTTATGAATCTTCATTTAAGGATTGACGACCTTTTAATTTTTAAAAAATTTCAAAATTAAAATCTTTACAATTAGTTAGTCAAATATGCGGTCATCTCGCGCAGGCAACCAAGATATGCCTACACTTCTACTTGTCAATACAATAATGATGTGGAATCTTCTTTCAGTTTCTCGTATTTCTATGGATTGTGAGTTTTTTACTAGCTATGGGAAGGGATTAGATATTAATAATGTCATGAACCTTAGAGCAAGCTTTGGATTTGACATTGGGTGAAATTTTGGTGATTTATTTGCTTTGTTATGGATGTTTAATTAAAAGATAAACTTTTGAGCATCATTTTAGTGCTCTTGATGAAAGATCGAGAATGTCATGGGTAGAACACTAGAAAACAATCATTTTGAAAATAGGGATTTATCGACTTAGAGGTTTGTTGATTATCATTATGAGTTGTGGATATGCTTTTGTGATTGTCATATATACCATGAAAATAGGCTGTGATTAATTACTTGTGCATTTCTATTTGGCTTGAGAAAGTGATTAGAATGCATATGAATGATTCCCCTTAAATTATCCTAATGCATCTCCCTTTGCTTGACTGATGGTTTAGGATTTAATTATTGGTGAATCCCCTATCCTATATCCTTAAGTTGAAGTAGTCTTAAATCCTCTCGTTAGTTGAATTTTATAGTATTTTTAGTAGGAATTCTGATGGCGATGTAACACCACCATTAAGCACTAACAAAACTCATTCACTCATTGCCATGGTAGGTGAAGCTATTGTGTAGTTCAAGTCCAAGTCCTTGTCCAATTTAAGTGAGTTCGAAGTTATTGTTAGCGTAGTTCATACTCGAGTTGTAATTAGTTATTATTGGAGTTTGGTTGTTATTTGTTTTCCCTTTGTTAATTCGTGTGTTTAGAGAATGTTTTGAGTTGTAATTTCCATTCCCTAAACTTTACTTGTTTGAGTCATTGCTACGTTGTGATTCTAAGCCTCGTACAAGAGTTCTAGTGTTAGTAGAAGTATGATACATGTGCACTAAGGCAACCCAAGATATTAAAATTAGATGATCTTTTAAATTATTGAATTTGGATCATCTTACAGTCCAAGGTTGCAAGTGGTGTTTTAGTGTTGATTTCAAGCCCAAATTTGTCACAAGTGTTACATGGATTAATGATTGAAGTTTAAGTGCAACAACAACAACAAAACTTAGCATGATATATGTGTGATATGAGTAACCCATAGATATGTTATGGGTAACAATGTTTTATATGATTTTATTGTTTATTTTTAGCTTGTAATAAAGCCAGAAGATTACTCTTAAAGTATTTCCATTTGGCCAACTATTTAGAGTGTTATTAGGAGCTTATTTAGTCATCATTTACTGATAGTAGTATGGTTGTAACAACTCATTTATTGAGCATAATGATGTGTGTGATTTAAGGAGTTTTGTAACTCCTTGTGGTTGGTCATTATGGACAGTTTTCAAGGGGTTTATGGCATCCTTTTGCTGCTCCATTTCTCTATATAATGTGAGCAAAGGATCAATGAAAATCATATTTGAGTCTGATTAAAAAAACTTGTGTTTTAGCCCTTAAACTTTGAGTGTGTCTTAAGCTTAAGAGTTCCCTTATTAATTTGAGTGTGTCTCAAGATTTAGAGTTCCCTTATTACTTTGAGTGTGTTCTAAAACCCAACCTAAAACCCTTGGCCTAAAACCCCAAAAAATTGAGTTTGTTCTTGTGTTTTGGCACTATGCCTTGTTTCGAGTGACTTTGAGTTGAAGTGTGAGTGTTCTTGGTTCCTTGAATCTAGATTCATCATTTAACACTTTGGATGGTGTTTTATACTTATATTAATAAAGCTCATAAGGAGTTTTGTTAATGATATGTCTCATCATGGCATAATTTATTATATGACAAGCAGTGCTTACAACTTCAGCCCTAAAGTTCCTTGGATGTTCACTAGCTATTAACATAGTCGTAGCCATTTCCTGCTAAGTCCTTTTTTTCCTCTCTACAATACCATTTTGTTGTGGTGTTTTTGGAGCAAAAAAACTATGATATAAGCCATGATTCCTACTTAAATTATCAAATTTGTACTTTTAAAATTCATTACAATGATTAAATCTAATATGCATCAATATGTGACCACTTAAATTTTGAACTCTTTTTGTAAAGACAAGGAATTCATCATAAGTTTCATCCTTGCCACAGAGAAAACTAACTGATGTGTATCTTGAGTAGCCATGAACAATAAATAGCACATACCTCTTAACACTTCGACTTTGAACCCTCATGAGGCCACATAAATCCATGTGAATCAATTCCAATGTTTTTTGTGGTGCTCACAATAGTTTTAGATTTGAACGAGGATCTAACATGCTTTACTTTTGCACACGACTCACAAACTTGATCAATATGAAATTTTATAGATGATAATACCAAAATTATATCTTTTAATCGAAGTTTGTCTCGTAATAAAAAACTTGCATGTCCAAGGCATTTATGCCCTAAAAGAAGATTGTTTTCAATAACACTAAGGCATGTTAAATTATTTTTAGGAACAAGATCAAAATCCACACCATATGTCATTTCCTTATTCCTTCCAAGATGATAGTCTTAGAACAATTTTTTACGATCAAGCATTTTTCACTATTAAATTTTACTTTATTTCCCTTGTCACGTAATTGGGAAATACTTAAAAAATTGTGTTTTGATCCTACAACAAGAAAAACATTATCAATGGAATGTGACGGTGACTTACCAACGTTACCATGACAACTATATTACCTTTCATGTTGTCACCAAGTGTCACACTTCCACCTTCATAGGTGGAGACTGAGAGAAACTTAGATTTGTCTCCTGTCATATGATTAGAACAAATATTTTCAAGATACCAAGTGTTGTTCCCCCTCACTCTAACCTGCAAAAATCAACTAGTTGCTAGTTATAGGAACCCCCTCCTTCGTGGGTTCCTATTCTTGACTAGAATTAGCTTTTGCAACCCATCTTATGTTGCTTATTTTGAAATTCTTGCCAATCATTCCAGTTCTTAGTTAACATTGATTTATGACCCATCATTCCACAATATATGCATATTTTGTCACTTGGTAGGTCAACATATTTCTTAGGCTTGTTCCTTTTCTTGGATTTTTGAAACCAAGACATTATTTTCTTTTTGTCTATGGTCTCTTAATCCATTTAGGACAACCATCACCTTGCCTCTATTCCTTGCAACTAAAAGTTCCTTCTTGAGATTACGACTTTGTTCCTTGAAAATGTTTTTTCTTTATTCAAGTTTTCAGTCTTAGGTCTGTTCCCCCTTTAAAGGAGTTAATATTTTATCAAAGGAACTTAGAAAATGGAGAAATTATTTTAGGTGAGAATTTTCTAAGTTGATTAGATAATTTTCATATTTAACATTCTCATATAGTTCCTTGATTTTTAAGTTCTTATCATAAATATCAAAGAACCTACTTTCAACATACGTTCTCATTTTCTTATTCCATTCTATATCTTCTTTGAAAACTTTAATAGCTTGTTTAGTTTATTCACGTTTTTCACATTCATCTCTACATTCAAGAATTGCATCATAAAGAGATCATAAATTTCAGGCCTAGTTTTTCCATCTAAGTCTAATTCAAGTATATGTTGGTGATGCGAAATGGTCTCACATTTCTTCTTTTTTTTTTTTTTTTTTTTTTTTGTTTTTTGTTATATTGAGTTTTATTAAATTAGAGTCTTAAGTTGTATGTAAACTATTACTTACGTAATTAGGGTTGATTAGAGTTGTTCAAGTTAAGTAGAAAGTAGAAGAGAAGTGGAGACGTTCAGGTTCATCTGTAGATTCTGGCGCAGGGAAATATTTTTGGTTATTTTTTAGTAATCTATAACTCATTTTCCAATGATTATTTTTATGGATTGATAACACCTTTAAGTTTCATCCTCAAAAATCTGGTGAGATTTCATGAAGAAACGAAGTCGCACTAACTTCCAATTTAGATGTCATTTTTTGGCAGGTTTTATAATTTTGGCATAGCTCTAACCTAGTTTTTGTTAACTTAATTGTTGTAATTAGGCTTAAAAATCATGTACAAAAGTAGGTGACACATGAGGGAGTTTACCTATGTGCTTGACGTGCTTTCTTATGTAATACTATTTCCACTTAAATTCATTTTATGATAACACAATTTTATTTGATTATTATGTTTATTAAAATAATAATTGCATTTAGTTTGATTTATTTAGCAAGTTTTATTTAAATGATTTAATTTAAACTTGTTTTATTATTCATTTCATTATTTCTAAATCATTAAACTCTTTATTTGGTTATGGGTATCCTTGTACAAGAGTTGTCCATCCATATTAGCAAATCCCGAATACAAGTCCATAGCCCATATGTCTTTTTAACCAAAAAGAAAAGTTAAATAAAAACAAAAAAAAGGGAAAAGAGGAGGAAAACGTGATTCACATCATCATCTTCCTCCGCTTCCCTCGTCTGATTTACTGCAGCAAAGAAGCCAAATTTTTCGACAAAATTTTTAGCCTTCTCAGTAGAAATTGAATTCCAGTCAACAATATCAGATTTTTGGGGTAAAAATTTCAAAATCTAGCATCATAGCTCTCACACCTCACCTCCACCGTTAATTGAGCTTTACCAAAGCTCAAACTATGACTATATCCTCTATAAATACTGAACTACTTTCACTAAATTCCTCAAGCAAACAATCTTCAAAAGGTTAGCTTCAATTCCTTTCGCTTCCCCCTTAATTTCTGATTTTCATTTTGAAAATTGCATAAATAAATAAAAAATTGAAACCCACCATAAACAACTTCCTTTGTTTCTCTAAACCACCGCACCACTACCAGAAACCACCTGAACCACCAATCGAACCACCAAGCCCTTGCAACCAACGACAATCGTCAGCCACTCCCCTTTCCATCTCTGTTGTGTCCTCTGCAGCTCGCGCCAAACCACCACGAAACCCACCACTTGAGTTCTATCGTCTGACTTCGCCACCGGGATTCGCCCAAAACTGCCAGCACCATAACTCCTTCTTCCCTACTTTGAACTCCTCTGTTGCCTCCCGTTCTTTCGTTTTTCCTCTGTTTCGTTTCTCAAGTTTGAGAAACCGATTCCCTTTAAAAGTCCTTTCTCCTCTTTCATTTAGTTATTTGAGTTTTAAAATTAGTTTTCTTTGTTTACTTCAATTTTTAAGACAAAATCAATAACTTTCCTAAACTAACATGCTTGAATTAAGTTATTATGCTTACATTAATTTAGTCTTTTATATCTTGAAAATATTTCTTAAAAATACGGAGTAAAATAAAGTTAGTTTTTATGTTTAAAATAATTGTTTAAGTTATTAAAAAGTCATCTGAAGTAATTTTTTAGTACCTAAATGGTTTCATAAATGATTTGAAAACCATTCACTTTGATTTATAAAATCTCTTAAAATTATTAAGAATTTCTTTAAGTTTTTTGAATTATTTAAATTATTTTATATATAAAAAGGGGTTATTTAGGTAACTAATTTAGATATTGTTACTATCTACCGTGCACTCCGCTTGCGTAGACGAGGAATATCAGGAGTGTTAATCCATTCGTGAACTTAACTATCGGGCATGCGTCACGAGGTAATCTTCGATGTCCATCTAAACATAGATCCCGTTAGTGTAAAACAATATGATTACATGATTATGTGCTTAAAAGATTTATAAGTATGGACTATAATTATGGATTATCGACTTGATGCGAATTATGAATACGAAGAACAAAACGGACAACGACTATGGATTTTAATTATGAATCATGAATATGGACGATGTTCGATATGACAAAGATGGTCATTATTATAATGTTATTAACGCAATTATTGATACTCACTTAATCACTAATCTTTTACTCCTCTCATTAAAATTGTTTAATGTCATTTAATAATATTATGGTTATTAATATTATTCATATGATTATTATTCTGATTATTATTATTATTATTATTATTATTATTATTATTCTTATTATTCTTATTATTCTGATTATTATTATTATTATTATTATTATTATTATTATTATATAATATTATTATTATTATTATTATTATTATTATTATTATTATATAATATTATTATTATTATTATTATTATTATTAATAATAATATTATTATTATTATTATCATTATTATTATTATTATTATTGGTTTTTCACCAAGTATCCTTGAGTTTCCAGAAAATTCACTTGGCACCCTGCTGTTAGTCTTGGACGAACACTTAAGCAACTACAAGAGGGGGGGTGAATCGTAGTTGGAGAGATTTTCAAACTTTTTGCGGAAATAAAAGAATGATTGAATAAGAAAGAAATATTGCATGAAAAGAAAGAACTAGGAACACGAGATTTTTACAAGGAAAACTTCCTAGGCCCAATAGGAAGAAAAACCTTGACCACGAGGGATTTTGACTCAATTCTCTTTAATAACTTTTAGGCCAAAAGACTCTCTTTTGTACAACCTAAACTTGGACCAACTCTGTTCCTCTAGGAACTGGTTCCCTGTCAGCCTGTCCCCCTGAACAGTTGACTTCTCCCTTGACTTCACTCAAAGTCCTTTCTCTCTTCTCTTTCTCTTCTCTCTCAAAATGATTACAGACTTAGATTCACTCAACCCAATCTATAATACATCAATTTCTAAGAAGAAGAAAATCGAATGTACTTTCACTAAGAATATTACATAAAATTCTGAAAGTATATTTTGAGATCATTACAAAACTCTATTTGTAGGGACCTTTCTTCTCAAGTTCTTCTCCACGATCTTCTCCAAGATCTTCTCCATTATCCCACGTAGCTTCAGCCACTTCTCCACAATGTATTCGTTGTGATAATTCCGTTGGCAGTTGGGCTTCCTTAAACGTAGCCACTTCTCCACGTTCGCACGCCTTATAAATAGATTAGTTGTTGTGGTTTCTAAAATGTAGGAACTACCTCAACGATCTATTTTTAAGCGCATACTTAGGTTAGTGATTGGCGGCTCCTAGATTGTAGGAAAATCAAAGATGCTGCACACACTAGCTAAACAAAATATTATGGAACCTTAATATATAATTAACGTTGTTACATCCATAATATTAACCGAATATCACAAATAAGTTATAAACAACATAATCTTGATTAGACTCCTAATCAATTATTCATAAGTTATTTAACATATTATTTGTGAAATCTAAAGATAACTAAACTAATTAAAACTAAAAGAATAAATCTAACAAAATAAAATAAACAAAAAGAAGAAAAATAAATCTAAGACATATGAAATTACTTCTAACATAATAAACTAAAAACCGGACTTAATAAACTAAAGTCACGTAAACTTTAATTATATGTCATTATCAAAAATAGTGAAATAACACCTGCAAATTTTCAAAATATACGGGGTACCCTTAAGTTTCAAACTAATACACTCAGATGCCCTTAATGACTAACGACGTTAACCGCTGTTAGTCTTAACCCTAATTAACCGTTAGTTTCAACCCTAAACCGCAAAATCTAACTCCTAATTAAACCCGAACCTCTAACTTCTAACCCTAACTCTAACCCTTACCCTAACCCTAACCCTCCTTCCGCACCCTCCCACCACCCTAGCAGCCCCCCCCCCTCCCCACCACCCTACGACAACCCCCTCCCCTACCACGTCGAATTACCCACACCCTCCCCCAACCCGTCGATATCTGCACCCCCTCCCCCACCCCTGCCGAATTCTGCACCCCCTGCCCCAGTTCGAAGACGAAGGTGAAAAGGCTATATGGGAACGCACACCGCAGCGAGAAGCTCCCCGGCGACTGGGATGTTGGGTTCTCGACTCGTGACGGCGGATGGGGGATGGGGAGGGGTTAGGTGTGCGAGACGGGGGTTGCGGGGGTGGGGGAGGGGGTGGTGAGAGGATTAGGGTTAGAGGTAGGGGCTAGGATTAAGGTTAGTATTACAGGGTTAATTAGGGTTTAAAATGGGATTTTAATATTAATGACAAACGGCGCGCGATTAACGTCGTTAGTGATTAAGGGTATGTTAGTGTATTAGTTTGAAACTTAGGGGTACCAGGTGAATTTTCTGAAAACTCAAGGGTACTTGGTGAAAAAACCGTTATTATTATTATTATTTTATTATTATTATTATTATTATTATTATTATTATTATTATTATTATTATTATTATTATTATTATTATTATTATTATTATTATTATTATTATTATTATTATTATATTATTATTATTATTATTATTATTATATTATTATTATTATTATTATTATTATTATTCTTATTATTATTATTATTATTATTATTATTATTATTATTATTATTGTTATTATTATTATTCTTATTACTATTATTGTTGCTATTATTAATATTTTCTGGAAGTTGGAATTAGTAAGAACTTGTGATAATTATGAATAAGAGTGATAAATGAACTCAAGTGACAGTTGTGTTTATGAAATGGAACATTGAAACCGCTATGAATGGATTGAGATTATGATGGATTAAATATGTTCACATTGTATTGAACAAGATGACGTAAATGCATACATGTTTATGTGATGACTTGAATTAAAAGTTGTTAATAACTTAAAGTGAAATATCGGAGGAAAATGATGAACAGGTTGCCATGTATGGGAGGTTCAGCGGCTACCTACAGGTGTATCTTGTTATTAAGCTGATTTTATATTACTTGTCTTCCTTCTATCTTATTGTGATCCAAGTAGAAGGGGTGTGCACACTAGGAAAACTGTTATTATGGCCATTATGTTACGTGTAGGTGGTTACAGGGATTGACCCCGACCTGCAATGTTGAAGTAATAAGTGGTTATAAAGGGATTGACCCCGATTTACTAGCGGTCTCTTTCCTCTCCTTAAATAACTGGATTAATTGAATTAATTATGTGATTATTCATTGTATATATACATATGTGTATATGTACTATGACTTCCAATCCTATCAACCTACTATTTTATAAAGTACTTTCAACTTAAGTATTTTACGGGATGGAGTTGGAATTCCTGAGTTTTTCTGATTTTTGGGAGCTTGTCTCTCTTGTTTCTTTTCAATGTATTTGTGCAGGTGGGTGATCAACATGGGAACAAAAGGGAGATCATTTAGAGTTCTCATCCACTTAGCTTATGATTTAGCTTCCGCTGGAACTCTGAAACACTTAATTAATTAGTAATATTTCATGAATGATTTACTTGGTTGTAAGGATTAATTAATTTGAGTTTAGTATGCTTTAATCTAGCCTTGCATTTATTTCCAAGGAGATAAGTGCGGTGGTAGCGCCTCCCGTCGAGTCGAATCCTCGTGGATTTGCCCCCATCTTGAGTTTTTACTAAATGAAAGAGGGTTAGGGTCAGCCGGGGGGTGTTTCAGTTTAAGGTGTCCAAGAGCTTACCCATGAGGAGGGAAAGCTGCCTAGCTCACCCGCCAGATTAGCGAGCTAACATCATTACTTTTGAAGACTTTTTGGCAACAACCTTTTAACATCCAATTGGTGTTTTTCTACCTTGGTTTGATCAATCTTCAAGTGTATGAAACATTCCTACTTTTGAAGACTTTTTGGCAACAACCTTTTAACATCCAATTGGTGTTTTTCTACCTTGGTTTGATCAATCTTCAAGTGTATGAAACATTCCTACTGGTTGCAAGTTGATTTCAAGCATCCAATAGAAGAAGAACCTCATTCTTTGAAGCATGGTCCATCCGATTTTCCTGGTTAATTAGCTATGAACATCTTTGTATTTATTTGCTTTGTTTATTATTTTACAAAGTTTAGAAGCTCTATAAATACCCTTAAGGTATTCATATGTAAGTAGTGTGTTGTTGTTGAATGAAATAGTGAGCTTTGAGCTTGTTATAGAGTTGTTAACTCTAAAATGCGCTAAACTATGCTCTTGTGTGTAAATTTTGAACCACGACTTCAAGAGAACCTCTCCAAACCAAGAGTTGTGAGTCTATCTTTATTTCTTTCTTTCATTAATGTCTTATAAACATAAAAACAAAAAAAAGAGTAGTACTTTGTGAGGTATCATTCGTATCAGTTGGTTTACCTCAACATCTTCTTTATCTTCTTTTATGTCCGTGTTTGCCATGAGCCAAAGTTTTGCAGTTTCTTCTTTTTGTTGTTCCTCTTCTTTCTCGGTCTCATAATCTCCCCAAGCTCCTATCATATCCCTTTGGACGTTCTCTTTATAGAAAGGTGTTTTTGTTTCCTTGTTCCTTTAAGGCAAACTTACCATGTTCCTCTCTTTGGTCTTTTTGTTTTCCCAAAGTGGACATTCTTTGATGAAGTGATTTGTACTACCACATTGATGACAAGCAGCTTTGTTAGATTTTTTTTATTTCTACCTTTGACGTTCCCATTCTTCATATTCTTGTACATGTTTCGAAATTTTCAAACCATGAGAGTTGCTTCCTCTTCTTCTAAGTCAGAGTCATCTTCATCATCAACTTTTAGGGCTATGAACTTAGACTTAGAGGTTTCACCATATTTTCTATCAAGGTGTAGCTCATGAGTCTTGAGTGATCCAGCTTGCTGTTCCAAGTGAACTTGGTGAATTATTTTCTTTTTGTAAGCAGTGACCTTAGTCATCCCTCTATCCTTAGGAAGACTCCTAAGAACTTTTCGCACTTGTTTCTATGATGAAATAAACGAGTAAACATCTCTTATATGCTTTCCTTAGTCTTCGTGGAGAACAATTCATATTGATTCATTAGTAAATCAATTTTAGATCTCTGGACTTCATTAGTTCACTCGTGGGTAACCTCAAGCAAATCCCATATATGCTTTGCGGATTTGCATCCCATAATTCTTTTGTGTTCATGTGGTCCAAGTCAGCAATGCCAAGTTTAACAGCCATATCATTCACTTCCCTTTTTTCAAAGCCAATTTTGTCATATTCAGAGAAGATGATGGAGGACCATCTACTAAAGATCTGAAACTAATCACATTATTAGCTTCTGCTTTGCTTGGAACTCTTGATTCTTTGATTACATTTTGGTTCATTGTTGAGGAGTTCATCTTAAGTTTGTGATTTAGTTTCCTTAGTTTCATTTTCATTAGTTTCATTTCGTTAATGTCGAGTTGCAAGATCCTTAGGAGTTTATGTTTCCTTTAATATTTTCGGTTGTTGGTTATGTTTGTTTTGAGTCCAACACATTATTTAAGTGATGATTCGTGTAATAGAAAGTGTGTTAACTAGTTAGTGAAGCAATTGATTTATTTCAATCATCTTGAAAGCACTTCCAAGTATGCAACAACCAAAGAGGAGTAAAGCCGTGAAAATATGAACTACTTCCTAGTATTATTGTTGCACCTTATTCAAGATGATGGCCATCATGGAGGAAGTGGATATTTTTTTCCCTATTTTCAAGGCGTGTGAGGCCTTCCAAGTAGCCGTGCAAATCAGAAGACTAAGGAGCATATTCTCCACCCCAAGACATGCCTACATTCAAGGAGAAGTGCAGCTAGGATTGGAAATAGTTGGAGCATTACCAATGCCTAACTCGCCATCATTTTAGACATGTTTTTATCCGTGTTGTAGTTCATGTACTTATGTAGACACATAATTGTGTCCCCCCATTTAAGGATATAACGATGAAATATACCGCGGTATTGGTTGACGCGACCCGAAGGAAGAGCATCTAAAGAACCGCTCCTAAATTGTTTTCGAAATGATATTCTAAAGCCCAATTAATTGTTCATGACAATTGATTGTATTTTAGCCCAATTTTTTGAAAAACCCATTTAATTGATAATTAAATAATTTATTTTAATAAATAAATATTTTGAAAATATATTTTTTATATAGTTAAAATCATATTTTATCCCGTCAAATCATAAATTGACAATTAAAGGATAATTTTTTTTTCAACACATCATAAATAAAGCTGGCAATGGCACGTCAGGAACCAGGCTGGTGCGTCTAGCGCACCAACCTGCGCACAGCTCTGTCCATCTATGCCCGGTGCACTAATGTGCACTTAACACGTGGATTTTGACTCATTCAGAGTCTTGTGTCAAGCGCAGGTCTCTGCGTGGGACACTGAGTTTCTTTCTTATCTTTCTCAAACAAGTGCCACGTGTACATTTTCTACTGGGCATGACGCGCCATGCGCTTGACACGTCAGCTGCGCCAGGTGCAGTGTCGGTCTGCCTATAAAAAGCCCTAATTTCCCGAATCAAAGACCACTTTCATGATTATTTTTACGAATACAAAAAATCCTTATGAATAGACTTCGACTCTCAAAATACTCAAACACTCTCAATATTTCAATACTTTCATAAATTCCTAATTACACTGCATTCTTGGTTCCATAATTGCTCCGCCTAAAGATCGTTGCGCTCTTTAATCTAAGCCGCATAGATATAATCTTGAGGGTCCTTAAATAAATTCTTTATTTTTATATTGAAGTTACTAACAGTTTTCTTTCCTGATGTAGATCTTCAATATAAAATCGCTCTACTTTATATTCTAACCTCTTTTCAATACTTTATTTTATGTTCATATTATTCTTGCCTTTGTATATTATATGTCTGCCTAATCATTATATGCATATTATATGATTGCACCTGCTTCATTGCTTTTATCACCAACATGTTATTATTGCTAATAAAGACCTAAAGAACTTTTCTAACAATAATCATAGTAATTTGGATAACCGGTTAGGTTCCTGGTAAATCGATTGCCTAAATAACATATCACTAAACATAGTTTTTTTACGTGTTTCCTGAAACAACCTAGATTAAATATTTTTAGGGCATATAAAAATATTATATTATTATTCTTTGGCACAAAGTCAGTAATGAATCGATATTTAGTAAAGGCCAACAATGAAAAACATGGTTCCTAACTCAGTTGTACCCTCACCCCGAAACTCAACCTTTGGTTCACTTTGACCATCTATGGATTCATGAAGGGGGGATCTACAATGGATAAGTCCTTGTTTTGTCCATATGATTTTCCCATATCCAATTAGGTATATGATTCTTTCTAAAAAGAATTTTTGGGGACTTCTTTCAAAAAAAATTTCAATAAAACATTATCGATTGGGTAGTCAAATATAATACGCGCTCATTTAGCGTAGGCGAAACAAAAACACGCCTAAAATTTGCGACTTCACTGGGTAGGATTTTAAAAAAATAAATAAATGAGTGGGTGAAACTTGAAAATGCAATTCATTCATATTTTAAAGCCTTTGAATAAAATACAGTTTTGCATGTGCATTGCTTTTGATCAGCCACCATAAGGACAATTTACCTTGCCTCATTAGCACATGTTCTATGTGTGAGGTCACCCCCGGGAGGTTTGCGCTTTCTCCTTCCAAAAAGCTTCTTGAGCGATAGTGTTGGATCTTAGTTGTAAGCAAACCTACCCAACCATGGTATTGCTCTCTTATTCCTGACTTGAGAAGTGGAGTGTGTCTTACACGTGGCCACCTCTTTAAGCAGGGGTACGAAGCGTGGGATCAATCTCTTAGTCATGGACCCTTTTTAGACTTAACCTAAACCTAACCAATAGTTTCAAACATAGAACTGGACTTTAGGTTGGAACTTTTGCATCCATGTTATATGGCATTTGTCTATGATTTCAATTATTGTCTGTTATTATCCTGTCAAATTGTCATTATTATGTGTTGTTCATAAAATCGCGACTGTTGAACAAAAAAATTGTCAATAGATAGGCCAATATGTCGCCTAAATCCTCGAAAAACATGTCGGGGAGTAGTGCGCCAAGCACATTAAGGTTCGCCTGGAGCACCACTCCCGCGCCAAATGAACAAATGTCTGTTGCGCACAACAATATACTAGTGGAACAATCATCAAATGCTCCGGTTAAAAAGCCCACAAATGCTCCGTATTTGACGCGTAGCACATTTGAGCATTTGAGCATTTTACAAATGCTCCGGTTGTAAACCGAAGCATTTAGTTCTCAAATGCTCCGGTTGTGAATAAAACCGGAGCATTTGCACTTTTTTATATGGGTAAAAATCAACAAATGCTCCGCTTATTAAGCAAAACCGAAGCATTTGATGCTACAAATGCCACAGTTTTCCTAAACATCCGGAGCATTTGTAATTTTCGAATAAAAAAAAAAAATCAGTTAGCTACTGCCAGCCAGCAGCACACGTACTGCCACTCTCTATTCCTTTCAAAGATAATATCCATGCCTTCCTCTAAGGCTTCTAGTAAACTTCTATGAGCAGTTGTGCAAACCCAGGAAGCATCCAATTACACAAAGATGATGACATACAATATATGTCAAACTTCTAAAGTTTACTAAAATAGCCAAACCAATACTGATGCCAACAATCACATTAATTTCTTCAGTCAGGTAGCAATTAATCTGAGAATCTATATCTCATATACCAACAATTAGTTAAAAGTGTAAAGTAAATACCATAAACATAGACTTATTCCTCCTACTCATATCCTCACTGGTCCTTTGTCTCCTGAAACCATATTTAAAGCCCTAGCGCAAGAAATGTAGCGCAAAGCAATATAAAAGCAACTGTAAAGTGCACCAAACACCCTCAAATGTTGTCCAATTATCTTCGACCATAAGTGAAAGATCTCGCACGTTGCCTGTCACATGATATATAATACATTCAACAAACTCCAAATCTGTAGGAGCATCTTCACCAAGAATAGGCTATAATGCAGCAATGCCATATCTAGCAAGCAACTATTACTATTATTCTTTGTCAATCTCAAAGGTCAACCAAACATGCTATCGTCTATGTTAATGTGACTCTTATAATTATCTGAAAGTACTCGTGTTTGACATTCCAACAAAATATGAAGCCTAACCAAACACTTCCATTTTCACCCTAACACGTCACTTCATCTCAATCTTGATCCACATATGTAGAGAAAAAGAAACAATAAAACTAAAGGGAAAGCGAAGACATGCTCTCTATCATCCTGTAATCTTGATCAATGAATATTGTATTACATAGATAATATATAATCACGAATGACAACGAGAAGTGGGCACTTGATGAATGCAAATATATTAAACAACTAGTCAATGTGCATCCTCTCGTTTTTCCCTTTTTTATATAGTTGTTGGGAAGTGGGGTTGTCCATCCTAATGCTTAAATTGCTAAGCCAACTATCCATCATTCTTTACATTCTGGTTTCGTATATTGCAATTTTGTAATGGTCACATCCAGGATATAAACATGGTAGATCCACTTAAATTTACCTTCATAAGCATAGCAATTCACAAAGCATCCAATTTTCCAAGTAAATTGCAAGCGACTATCCTATCACCAATACTTTGCAAACGGCTTTCATTTGCCATTAGGACCAACCTGTTAGACATTATAAATTTACAACTAAATCAACAATCCTAAGATAACGTTTGAAAATAAAGTAATAAACAGTACCAAAATTATGAAAGCACGTATCTTATTTCACTAAAATATGTTACCATTCTCTATTTAAAAGTCGATCTGGAAGCTCATGTAATTGGGACACTTCTAACCAATACTAGATTCCATGGAAACAGCATGAGCCACTTCAGGGCATAAACTACAAACCACCACTTCAGGAAAATAACATAATTGAATGTGTTCAAAAAATCTTATAAAAGAAAACTAACCAATATTTCCTACCGTGTAAATTGGTTCTCTAAATGCTAATACTGTGTTTTAACGAAGGAATTACAAGGGAAAAGCAGGAAAACAAGGAGAGTGAACGATGAATATTTGGTAGTTCGCTATACCATCACCATCATCATTTACCCGTAAAACAATAAATATATACGTGACTAGCAAAATTAGTATTAAGGTATACAGAATAAGAGATAAGCACCAAGCACATTCTCCTTTTCCTTGATAAGTGCAAATTCAACTTGTTTACCACATCTAAAAAGGCAATATGATTTTCGACTTAACTACAATATAGGAGTTTGAAAATATCATGTTAGAGCTCAAAAGAGAGGAAAATCAAGCTACTATCAATAACAAAGCTTTAGTAGAACTTTAACTTGGACAACTCAGCACATGAAACTGAAGTTAAAGATGCCTGAACGTAAACCAATTAACTAAACACCACATCCAAACAAAAAGAAAATAAAGGAGGACACGCACCTTCATACTCATTTCCAGAAGCTCTCCAGCAAGGATGAATTTATCACATATTAGATAAACCTATACAATAATTAAAAGATAGAAATAAGAATATCGGAGGTTAATACTGGGTCGTCGTGATTGTTATTGTTGTTAAACTGAATTCTAAATGACATGAAATATTCATCATATATCCATAACCACTGAGGGTAATTTTAATACAGTCAATTTCTTGTTTTTGGTTTTCGATTTAGAAATTGTAGCAAGGAAAATAATAATTTTGAAAACTCATAACGTAAAATCAATAACTACTGTTTTTTGTGGTTTTCATTTGTTTCTGGTTTTCATACTTAAAATTGAAAATAGAGAAACAATAACCAACATAGTGACATGACACAAGGGGTGCAATATCTCAACAATGCAAACTCAATGAGAAGTTTACTGCCAGGCTTGATGGTAACTTCAGCGACAGTATCAGTAGGGGAAACTCTTGCTCACCAAACTTATTCTATCAACCAATTGAGTAAACAAATTGACAAAACAAAGATAATACAACGAACTACCCGAAATTTTCAACAACGAACAAGAATAACAAACAAATTGACAAAATAAAGATAAAATCTTCAACAAAACTTTCAGAAATCAATCAGGACATAAGACAGCAAACTACCCCAAGTTTCGTCCTCAAGTTTGCTAATTCTTCTTCAATCAGGGTTTTATTTTGACCCGGCCTCAATCTACCTCTAACCCTTAAGACCTGAATCCTAGCACTAAAGGAGTGAGAAACAGATACTTTTTGTCCTTATCCTAGTTTAATCCCAAAAATTTCCAGGTAATCAAACTCTTTGCTGGTTTGCATGACATGGATTTTTTTTTCCTCTAAAAAATAATCAAAACGCTATGTTTCTTGGAATTTCGATTGATTGTGGGAGAAAAACTGGTAATAACAGCTATTATAGGCATGTCACTCACTGCAATTAGGATCATTTTTAGAGGCCCTTTTAACCTTATAAACATTCATTTCAATATTATCAACTACTATCTTAGGGATATTCGCATTAACAATGTCCTTAGTAGATCCAACAACATCAATACCCAACTTGAGATGAGATTAAATCCTCTAATAATAGAGTTAGAGTGATTACTTGATGCATTTACTCTTTGTAATCCCGCTGTTAGTTGCAATCTAGAGCTTGATTGAACACAATGATGGCTCTGTAAATCTTTTTCAGAATGAGGAGCTATAGATAGTTCTTTAGATCATTCTTCACCCTATGGGTTGTTTAATGACGTACAACTTTTAAATTCTTATCCAAAATCGAGCTATAGATAGTTCTTTAGATCATTCTTCACCCTCCAATGTCCCTTTAGAGACTGAATGCTTATGTTTCCTCTCCATCACTGGGCAATGGCTGTTGGTGTATGATAGCAAGATGACCCTCATTACAATAGACAGAATAGTGTTAGATATGATGGAACATATCTTATATTTGCTATGGCACATGAGAAAGACCAATACTAAATCTATAACACGACCTCTGGCCTTACATAGTTCATTAGCAGTTACTTCATGACGCATTTGAGCACTAATAATAATCCGAGTGTGTTTGCATGAAACTATGATATATGATCAGCTTTAAAGATGAATATGGACACATCAGTACTTTGTAATAAATAAAATACATGAGTAGTTATTATCATTGAGAAAACTGGAAAAACGGTTTACACACCAGAGCAACCTACCGGAGATTATTCAATACCTTCATTGCAAGTATCCCTAAGACCTTAAAAAGCACGATTTATCGAAGTCTTATAATATATTGTATATGCCCTAATATGTATATATTCGGACCTTAAGGCAACAAGAAAAGTGTAGTTCAGCAAGTGAAAAGCACAAGCATATGCATGTAGTTAAAATTAGATGGAAATTACCTCTTGTTGGAGCATAAATCTTGATATAAAAAAATCTCACCTGCTACTTCTCCTCGAGATTTTTTTCCGTTCAAAACTCAATTAAGGCCTCATCTCTACTGAATTCCCTAGTACGCTAATCAAGTTATCTTCCACTCAATCATGGTTGAACTATTATTTGTTCTTAAATTTAATAGTAACAATCAATTGCAAAAACAACCCCCAAACTTCATATTATTCTGGGATGCTACAAATTCAAATTAAGAAAATAGAAAGATCTATAAAAGCCAAATAAAGAAGTACTACTGAAAACTCACATTACATTCATCATTAAACTCCAATTTAAACGCATCTCTAATAGCATCAGTAGGAGCTGAATTACTTTCGTCTTTTGGCATGCTCCGGAACAACAGCACGGGAACAACAATGGTTTGCTGCAGCGGCTGGAATGGGACTCAAGGTAAGTGATGAAGTTTTTAACAAACAAAACCCAAAACGAAATTAAAGAAAATCCTAAAAAAATCCCCAAATCTAGAAAACAAAAGAACCTAAAATACAGCAATATAAATTACAACAATAAATTTTGAACGAAAGTACCTGGACATGCATTCGAAAGAGCGGATTGAGAGTGAAGAGGGGAAGAGATAGACATAGAAGCAGTTTTATTGGAGAAGGAAAGAGAGAGTAAAGGACGAAGGAGGAGGGACGTAGGTTTCGTTGATGCTGGTACTGGCCAGTAAGCAGTTGCATTCAGATACAGACGAACATGAAAGTATGAAACAAACCTCAACTCAAATTCGACACAAAATTCAAAGTAAAGTACTGAAATTAAAAGCCTAAAATCAAAAATTAGGTTCTAAGTGTTGTGTGAATTAACGGATGGAACTTAGATCTAAAATAAAAAATGAAGAGCCAAGAACGAGATAGAAGAAACAAGGAAGAAATTACCAAAAAAATCGAACGTTGGCCATTTATGAATGTCGAACATCCTTTCCCTTCTCTTCCTCTTGATTTAACTTTGCCAAAAATCCTCTCTAATTCTTGATTTCAAAGAGGAGCGAGAAGGATTAGGGAATTATGGTTTGAGATCTAAAAAGGAGAGAAAACAAGAATATGAAGAGGAGTTAGAACAATCTAGAATCGTGGCGAAGTTAGACCGCTCATTTCTTGCTTTTCATATCAGAGAGAAGGTCGAAACAAATGCAAATTACTTTAGTACGCGTACATCGGTATTGCTGCGTGTGAGAGTCTAAATGCTCGGGTTGGCTATCCGGAGCATCATTCACAAATACTCGGGTTGTTTAGTCAACCGGAGCATTTGATAGCATTTGTAACTTTTTTTTATTAAAATTTTCATAAATGCTCGGGTTGTTTAGTCAACCGGAGCACTTGATAAGTAGCAAAAGATGTTTTTTCCACTAGTGAATGCTACGCGGCACACAGTTAGTGCCTTACACTCTTTTTTGCTGATTTAATCAACGTAATGGACGATCCTACGTTTAGTCCTATGTTTGTATGTTTGTATTCGCGTAAAAAAAGATATACGGTCTAATTAAAGGTATCACCTAATAAAAAAACAAACAGTCTTTTCATGCAAGGTCGATTCTGTCCTAAAAAGTGCATCTAGAACAGTGGTCATGGTAGAGTTAGAAGTGTCATGCGTGTATACCTCTTCACGTTTGATCCCTGCTATCCCCGTCAATTTTATCTTACCATATTCAACCATTTCCAAAACATACATCTTTCAAAATCAATCTTACACTCTCTTCTATTCTACAGTGTTTTCAAAAAACATTTACAAATCATAATTATGCATGACGTTTGTGATAATATTTTTATCAAAATTAATCCATCATTTTTTCCTAACAAAAGATGAAAACAAGGGGTTCCTTTCTAAAATGAATTTCGAAAATTCTAAGCCCAATCTAAACACCTGCAATTTAATCAACCAAATTCAATCCAATGCACTTGCATTCATTCTAGGCCTATATGCATTAGAGTCCGTGTTGCATTCATATTAGGTCCTTCTAAATTTGAGTTCATGCATACATATTAGGCCCACTAGCATTAAAGTCTATCTCAGGCCTACATAAGTCTAGTTCATGTCAAAATCTAGGCCCATTTGCATCTTCATGTGAACCATAGTCTAGGTCAAGCCAGTTCAAGTCTAGCACCAGTCTATTCTAAGTCCAAGTCTAGTCTAAGTTCAACCTATATGTCAATTCATATCATGGGTCTAGTTTGCATCTCCATGTAAGCCCTAGTCTGCCTTCGGACTATAAAAATCTATTAGTAAGACTATAAAATTTAATCCCTTTTAGTCTAGCCTGCTTTCTCACCCGTAAGATCAAGGTCTAGCATCACTTAAAGTCTAGCCTGCTTGTTCACCCGTAAGTTTAAGGTCTAGCATCCCTTAAAGTCTAACCTGCTCCCTAACTTGTAAGTTCAAGGTCTAGCATTCTCAAATTCTATATGCAATTATCGTGTCTAGCCTTCTTGCTCACCCGTAAGTTCAAGGTTTAGCATCTCTTAAGTACATAGGCAATTTTTGTGTCTAGCCTGCTTGCTCACTCGTAAGTTCAAGGTCTAGCATTCATTATGTCCATAGGCAATTTTTGACTGTAGCGTGTTTAGTTCAAAGTGTAGGTGCTAGCCTACTTACCTTAAGTTGAGAGTCTAGTCTCCCTTATTGTCCAGTCTAAACTGCTCGTTTACCCGTAAGTTTAAAGTCTAATCTCTCCTAAACCCAATCGTGCAGTCCAAGCTATTTGCATAGTCCAGTCCAATCTATGTTTGCATTTACATATAGTTAGGCTCATGTCTCTATCATGGTCAAGTCCATACTAGTCGAAAACCTATAACCATTTCCATTTCCATTTCAAAATCATTTTCCACTTTCATTTCCCATTTTCAATTCCATTTCCACTTCTCATTTCTCATCTCCCTTCCCATCTTTCCATCCCACATTTCCATGTCTTATTTCAAAAGCATTATTTCTTAAAATAAACGAGGTTCACTCGATTTCTGTTTAGGACGGATCGTGAGATTATAACTTGAGAACACCCGATAGAGAGGGTACAAGGTCGACCTACTCCCAGACTCGTCCAGTGCATCCTCACCTTTTAAAATAAATCCTCTAACTCTTCCAAATTGTCATCTGAAATGGGAGACATTAATGAACAATTTAGTGCCATTATAGCCCAACTCACACTGACGAACTCCCGTCTTAAGGAACAAGACAAAGACATTAAGGCACTGATGGAGAAGCCAACCGAAGAAGACGAGTAAGGCGACACTCCACCACCAATCAAAACCAACATAGATTTGAGGTTTGAAATACTTGAGCAATTAATTTGGTCAAATCCTGCACTAACGAGTTAGGCTCATGGCCATGGCATCATTGATCCTAAACTAAGGGACAAGCTCCCCGAAGAAGTAACATTGGGTGACCTCCCAAAATGCAAGGGGGTCGAAAGCCTAGATGACCACTTGAGAGCTTTCTCCATCACTATGGCTCTCAAGGGCATGTGTAAGGACCTGTTTGCTTATGTTTTTCCTTTGACCTTGGATGCACATCCATCTAAGTGGTTCAGATCACTAAACAAAATTCCAGGCTGAATGACTGAGACTACATCAGAGAAGATTCCACAAACAATATATATACAACACTCAGGAAGTCCAAGAAGCCTGAGGAAGTGGTCCCGTCAAAAAAGAACAACATAAGAAGGCTGAGAATTGGGTAGTAACCTCTAAAACTACCTCGTCCAAATGAGGAAAGAGAAAAGAATCAGAAGCTTTAGCTGACCTAATCACATTTAGCAAAAATCAATATTCCATCCTTATGGAGATAAAGGATCAATATAAGCTGAAAGCTCTAGTTGAGATGAATACTCCCTATAGAAATGGAGATAGAAGCAAGTATTGCAATGTCCATAACGAGTCTGGACACAAAATAATGTATGTAAGCATATCATGAGATCGTCACTGGAGGATTTGGCTCGGCAAGGAAATATGAACTCGTACTTTCGTCGAGGGGAAAGGAAGTTTCAAAAGAAGGATGATCGTCAAAGAAAAAAGAAGGAGAGTAAAAGCAGTAACGAATATGTTGTTCTGGTCATTTCAGGTGGGTTTGCAGCTAGAGGACCTAGTAATCGGTGGTAGAATAACCGCTATCTTCAGAGCTCATCCAAATTATTTTAACTAATAAGATAATGGTCGATTCCTTCCCAAAGGTAGTGGTCAGTGAGCAAGACCGGTGGAAGCTAAGGTCCCCTCATGACGACCCTCTAGTTGTCGAAATGAAGATAGAAAATCTAAGAGTAAGAAGGATTTTGATAAACAATGGAAGTTCGACGGACATCATCAGTGCTGATAGTTTGTCTAGATTGAAGTTTGATGAGAAGAACTTGGTTCATGTTCATCACCCAATCATTTGGTGTGGGGGAGGAATTAATCCTCCTATAGAAACGGGTTACTTTCCCAGTTCGAGTAGGAGAAAAGATAAATCTGGAACTTATTTCATCAAGTTTGTGGTCATCAGAGATTTAACAACCTACAATGTAATTCTAGACGAGCAACTCTGACTCATGTAAAAGCAGTAATTGTTAGTCATCTTATGCTCATGAAATTTGAATGTGACACTATTAGAAAAAACATCAAGTGCTCCGGTTAAAAATCGTACAAGTGCTCCGTATTTGACCCGTAGCTGAAGCCATACGAGCACTTGAGCATTTATCAAGTGCTCCGGTTGAAAACCGGAGCACTTAGATTCACAAGTGCTCCGGTTGTATTAAAAACCGGAGCACTTGTGAATATTTTATGCTCAAAATAATTCAAGTGCTCCGGTTGATAAGAAAAAACCGGAGCACTTGTGAATCAAGTGCTACGGTTTTTTCTTATCAACCGGAGCACTTAGCTATTTTTTTTTTTAAAAAAAAAAACCACTACTACTGCCAGCATGCAAGCTAGCAGCAGCCAGTAGCATAATATAGTAATAAAATTCACTAACTACTGGGTAAGTATAAAGAAAGTCTAGAAGTTAATGATTACTTGCCAAGTTTTCAACATGCCTTTGCTCAAGAAGACATTCACAACTCAACTTAGTCAAATATTTCATTTACTACTCAAAGAAAGTTTGCTGCAAATTCACAACATGGGAACAATCTCTAAACCAAAGTAACATTGCAAGAAACCGAATCGCATGCACCATAATCAGTACAACAATACCTTAAATACACTAAAACAAGCATGAGAGATGATTTAAAGACACCTAAAATAGAAAGTGACTAAAACAACAATGACACAGAACTGGACAAATAGTAAAAAAAAACAGAACTAGAAACAAAGGGCCATTAGACATCCAAAACAAACGAATTACATCGAGCCATACCTAGCTATAATTACAAGGATTCCAGAATTGGCAGCATAAACAGCTGCTTTTACTTTGACTGTCATATCCCCTCTGTCATAGAGAGCCATGAGACTGTTGTGTCCAACAACAGCACATGCTATCCCATCATGTTCAGCTTGCGGCTTTTGCAAATCAGCAAAACTGCAATATTGACATATTCCTTGAGATTACCAAGTGATAGATTCCTTAACATAAATTTTAATAACCAAAAAGAAAGAAGAAGGCTTGAAAGTTTATAACCACATCTTCAACTTGTTTTAGTTGCACAAAACCAACATATATAATTCAAAAAAATGCAAGAATATTCACAAAACAGAAAAAAGAGATTCACAAAGTAGCGATTCTATCTAATTCATAACCACCCAAAATTTTTACCAGCACAAAGGTGGATTTTAGTAGTATACATCATAGATAAACTTCTATAGCAACGTTCTAAACTATGGCAAACTGATATGACAGTGGTAACAGTTAAAGTATTTGTTATAGCGCATCCCCATTATATCTACGCTGGATTGTTCCTAATATAGACTCAAACAACTTACGTCATAATCTAATTATTAAGCTCCCTCAGATGTCAAAATCGGCATCCAAGAACTAATATTAAGAAGTTTTGCAACCCACGTATGAAATCCAGGACAATATAATAGTTCTGTTTTATTTTTGATATTTGCTGCACACTATTGCCTTCAACCCTGTTTATATATCATATTCCATGTAAGCAACTGTAGTATACAGTCCTTAACCAAAAAGTATATTGTCTGAATATTGATAGTGAAGGCCTCGCTACATCACTACCCCTTTTTTTTTTTCTGATATGCAATTAATTCAGCTTCTTAGGCATAAAAGTAATAATACTTACAAGGAGCTGCTGCAAAATACATACAGTAAATGTAATAACAAACTTCATATTGAAGGAAAGCCAGAAACATGTTGTTAACCAATTTCTAGAACCTAAGCCTCTGACGACCAGCACTGACAGCACCAGAAGTGACCAAAATTACTTCATACCCATCAAGGTTCAACTCCTTAAGCTGTACATTACACAAAAAAGAGTGTGGATTAAATGTGAGTAAGATCCACCAAATATTATAATCAGGTGAAAGAACCTACAGATGCTAACACAAGGTAAAACTTGGAAAGAAACAAGTTACTTTACCTGCTCACAAAGTGCACCTAGTCTTCAAAGTGCCATCCTCCTATCACTCCGTGTAACAACAGCAGCTCCAACCTGTTAGTAACAAACGAATAAATTGATATCCAACAGTCGGGAGAGTCTATGAATTCATGAAGGGAACTGCACTCAAGAAACTGATATAAAAAAAGGGAGTCCTGCAATATATTATATTACTTCACAAACTGAAAAATTCGAAAAAAGAAGCACACATACTACTTCCTCTTTTAATATTATAAATAACAAGTAACAGAAGTACAGCAGACAAAGGCCATAAATATCAAAGAATCCAACCACCATATGTCCATATCTACTGATCCTCAACGAAGGCTTCGACATCTAGTAGGTATGGGATACTTAATCATGGATTCAAGGAGCCGAGAGGCGACAATTACGGGCTTATTGAGCTGCCTACATAGATGAACAATTCTCGACTATATAGAAAAATAATTAAGACAAACCTAATTTCTAGAGAAAAGATTCTCAATGCACAGAAACACATTCAATCACTAGTGGAAAAAACATCAAGTGCTCCGGTTAAAAACGCTACAAGTGCTCCGTATTTCACCCGTAGCAGACCCCATACGAGCACTTGAGCATTTTTCAAGTGATCCAGTTAAAAATCGGAGCACTTAATTTTACAAGTGCTCCGGTTGCACTAACAACCGGAGCACTTGATGTTGTTTTATTGCTTAGACTTGAGCAAGTGCTCCGGTCGATAGGAGACAACCGAAGCACTTGTGCTTCATGTGCTCCGATTGTTATGAATCAACCGAAGCACTTGTTGTAATTTTTTTTTAAAAAAACCAGCGCTAGTATTATTAGTTTCCTAAAAGTGTATATTACAATTTACAATAGAGCGCCTGCAACCTCATTTTCACCACCATACTTAACCTCCTCTTGCCCTTCATATATCACCAACATTATATGTACAATGATACAAAGAAGTGCACATGAAATTCAAAATCCAACAAAGAAACATTCAAAATTAAAATACGTACTATTATTATATATATATAAAGTGTAGAATTGAGTTACAAAACATTACCATAGATTTAAAGTACGCGTTTACAACGTATTTAGAAATTAAATTCATAGACAACAATTGGTAATGAAGGAAGCAAACTTGTCTCGAACTTCATTGATTTCCTCAACAGTAAATGACTCCTCCCTTGGTGTGTTGTAAACCTAATAATTAATAAGATCAAATAAATACAATTATATATATATATATATGATTATATATATATATATTATATATATATATATATATGTATATATATATATATATGTATATATATATATATATATGTATATATATATATATATATATATAATATAAACCATAGCATGAAATTTTTGGTCACATTCTTTTCTATATGTTGTTAAAGAACTACTAGGACGACTACAAGTCTATAATTTGATCGTTCTAGTCAAGTTTATGCAAGTAAAGGCCATTTCAAAACTGTTTTATGTCAAATTCATCCATTTCGCACCATATCATGTAATTTTAGGTTACATTCTAATCTAATATGTTTCTTAAGGACTACTAGGACGATAACAATTCTAATTTGATCGTTCTAGTCAAGTTTGTGCAAGTAAAGGTCGTTTTAGACAATTTTAAGCCGTTTTGGGTCAAATTCATTCGTTTCATACCATAGCAAGTAATTTTAGGTTACATTCTGGTCTAATATGTTGTTTAAGGACTATTAGGACGATTACTAGTCTAATTTGATCATCCTAGTCAAGTTTGTGCAAGTAAAGGTCGTTTCAAGGCCGTTTTAGGCTGTTTTGGGTCAAATTCATCCATTTCGTACTATACATGTAATTTTAGGTTGCATTCTGGTCTCATAGTTGTTTAAGGACTATTAGGACGATTACTAGTCTAATTTGATCATCCTAGTCAAGTATGTGCAAGTAAAGGCCGTTTCAAGGCCGTTTTCGGCTGTTTTGGGTCAAATTCATCCATTTCGTACTATATCATGTAATTTTAGGTTGCATATGGTCTCATATGTTGTTTAAGGACTATTAGGACATTAGTAGTCTAATTTGATCATCCTAGTCAAGTTTGTGCAAGTAAAGGTCGTTTCAAGGCCGTTTTAGGCTGTTTTGGGTCAAATTCATCCATTTGTACTATATCATGTAATTTTAGGTTCATTATGGTCTCATATGTTGTTTAAGGACTATTAGGAGATTACTAGTCTAATTTGATCATCCTAGTCAAGTTTGTGCAAGTAAAGGCTGTTTCAAGGCTACGTTCAAGGCCGTTTTAGGCTGTTTTGGGTCAAATTCATCCATTTCGTACATACAAGTAATTTTAGGTTGCATTCTGGTCTCATATGTTTTTAAGGACTATTAGGACGATTACTAGTCTAATTTGATCATCCTAGTCAAGTTTGTGCAAGTAAAGGCTGTTTCAAGGCCGTTTTAGGCTGTTTTGGGTCAAATTCATCAATTTCTTACCATAGCAAGTAGTGTTAGGTTACATTCTGGTCTTATATGTTGTTTAAGGACTATTAGGACGATTACTAGTCTAATTTGATCATCCTAGTCAAGTATGTGCAAGTAAAGGTCGTTTCAAGGCCGTTTTAGGCTGTTTTGGGTCAAATTCATCCATTTCGTACTATACCATGTAATTTCAGGTTGCATCCTGGTCTCATATGTTGTTTAAGGACTATTAGGACGATTACTAGTCTAATTTGATCATCCTAGTCAAGTATGTGCAAGTAAAGGCCGTTTCAAGGCCGTTTTCGGCTGTTTTGGATCAAATTCATCCATTTCGTACTATATCATGTAATTTTAGGTTGCATATGGTCTCATATGTTGTTGAAGGACTATTAGGATGATTAGTAGTCTAGTTTGATCATCCTAGTCAAGTTTGTGCAAGTAAAGGTCGTTTCAAGGCCGTTTTGGGCTGTTTTGGGTCAAATTCATCCATTTCGTACTATATCATGTAATTTTAGGTTCCATTATGGTCTTATATGTTGTTTAAGGACTATTAGGACGATTACTAGTCTAATTTGATCATCCTAGTCAAGTTTGTGCAAGTAAAGGCTGTTTCAAGGTCGTTTTAGGCTGTTTCAAGGCCGTTTTAGGCTGTTTTGGGTCAAATTCATCCATTTCGTACCATAGCAAGTAATTTTAGGTTGCATTCTGGTATCATATGTTTTTTAAGGACTATTAGGACGATTACTAGTCTAATTTGATCATCCTAGTCAAGTTTGTGCAAGTAAAGGTTGTTTCAAGGCCGTTTTAGGCTGTTTTGGGTCAAATTCATCCATTTCTTACCATAGCAAGTAATTTTAGGTTACATTCTGGTCTCATATGTTGTTTAAGGACTATTAGGACGATTACTAGTCTAATTGGATCATCCTAGTCAAGTATGTGCAAGTAAAGGCGGTTTCAAGGCCGTTTTCGGCTGTTTTGGGTCAAATTCATCCATTTCGTACTATATCATGTAATTTTAGGTTGCATTCTGGTCTCATATGTTGTTTAAGGACTATTAGGACGATTACTAGTCTAATTTGATCATTCTAGTCAAGTTTGTGCAAGTAAAGGCCGTTTCAAGGTCGTTTTCGGCTATTTTGGGTCAAATTCATCCATTTCGTACTATATCATGTAATTTTAGGTTGCATTATGGTCTCATATGTTGTTTAAGGACTATTAGGACGATTAGTAGTCTAATTTGATCATCCTAGTCAAGTTTGTGCAAGTAAAGGTCGTTTCAAGGCCGTTTTAGGCTGTTTTGGGTCAAATTCATCCATTTCATATTATAACATGTAATTTCAGGTTCCATTCTGGTCTTATATGCTGTTTAAGGACTATTAGGACGATTACTAGTCTAATTTGATCATCCTAGTCAAGTTTGTGCAACTAAAGGCCGTTTCAAGACCTTTATAGGCTATTTTGGGTCAAATTCATCCATTTCGTACTATAGCAAGTTGTTTTAGGTTACATTCTGGTCTCATATGTTGTTTAAGGACTATTAGGACGATTAGTAGTCTAATTTGATCATCCTAGTCAAGTATGTGCAAGTAAAGGCCATTTCAAGGCCGTTTTCGGCTGTTTTGGGTCAAATTCATCCATTTCATACCATTGCAAGTAATTTTAGGTTACATTTTATCTAATGTGTTGTTTAAGGAGTATTAGGACAATTACAACTCTTATTTGATTATTCTAGTCAAGTTTGTGCAAGTAAAGGTGGTTTTTGGTCAAATTCATCTATTCCATACCATTGCATGTAATACATTGTAGTCTAATAATTTGTTTAAGGACCAATTAGGATGAAACTAAGTCATAGTTTGTATGGGTACGGAATGTTACGAACCTTCTCAAGCAACTCCGTCTTGTTGTTGTGCGCACTAAATTCAAAATTATTTTCAAAAAAATAATTCTCAACATGACGATCAATAAAATTAGGGAAAATAATAACTTAAAGATAGGACAATCAAAATCCTTTACCTTCACTGATTTCCATTGAGGAAGTGTGGCTCTTCTTGGACCACATCCACGTAATCTTTTCATCACACTACAATACCACATTTTATAATAGTTACAATGTTATGATGTTAATAAAGAACAAAAAGGAAATGAAAATAAAACAATACCTATTCAATATGCTTTTGATTAGTAAGCCTTGGGGTGGTTCTTGACGCATAGAATCAAAATGGTATATTGTGTGAGTTGAAGAAGATATTACCAAGAGCATCCAATGGTGACTACAATAAAAAATTAAGTTCGACAATCATATGTATACCAACAATAGTTATCCAAAATAGTATTACGAAAAGACATTATCAACTAGGTACTAAAACATACTCTTCAAGGTATGGGGCAATAATATAGTTATCTTTAGATCGAACACATGCGGTAATACTCCTTTCAACGTACTCATTCGCTTCAGCATGGTTCTTCAAGCAATTTTCACCACGAATCTCTTATGGGCATAACCACCCAACTTTTGAAACAGAATCACATCCAAGTAAATCTTCGTAAAGTGCACTAAAAGAAGATTTAATTAATTTAGATTGAAAATCGTCAACAACCAACAAAATATAAAAGTATATATTTTTATTAGATCACCTCATAAAGACTTGTAATATAGATACATTTAACATCGCGCCGGAGAGGAACTCACGAATATCCACTTTATATACCCAAGTAGCTCAATCGTCATCTAATTAAGTAGTGGAATTGAGATTTCTCCAAATCAACCTTTATTGAAGAGGAATCAGGCAAGTTGGTAACACGAGCATGTAGCCAAGAACATGACTTGCTAAGGGACTGGAGCACTTTTTCACACACAAGTGGAGTTCCTTTTGGATTCACATCAGGAGATGAGCCCTTAGATGAAATCTTACCTACAACTACACTCTTAGGTTGTGAATCCGCCTTGTTATTGTTAGCTTTTGAGTCCACCTCATTCTCTTTTGATCGGTTGTCTTGCGAACTCTCTTTGTCCGCATCCAAATTCTTCACTTTTTTGGCCGATTTTGTTTTTTTTCTTTAAAGCCTGTTTAAGAAAAGACACCATTACACAAAAAGAACATAGGTGAAATAATCATTAGGAGTATATAGCACATATTTTACCTTATCTGAAAATCGCACCCAAGCACATGGCCATATCACAAAACTACCTTGCGCGTCGTTCTGAACAGTGACGCTCCACTCTGGCCTAGGGACCGGCAATGAGAAATCTTCAAATCCACATATAATGGTGTTTACGGACACACTAAAATAAGAACCTGCTACCGGCAACAAATGTGATGTCTGGCCCTCTCTCGGTGGTTGTGCCCGACCATAAGCGACCACAACCAACTCACCATCTGCTGATTTGGGAAGTAAAAGATTGCAAGGGGCCTCCTCCTATTTAAAACATTATCGGCTAAGTCAACCATTAACAATATATATATCATATAGTTTGTTGGAAAAGCAACTAAAAAACTAATTCTTCATTTACCTCTATATCAGGCATTGGGGAGTCAAGTAGCAGAGGTTTGGGTATCGAACCAAGTACATCTCTAGGTGTCTCGGGATCTTGCTGGCTTAAATTGTCCCCAGGAGTGACATTGAGCTCGAGCTCATCAAGACTAGGTAATCCCATGTGCTCCAAGATGGCGCTGAATTGATTCTTCATCCTTTTCTCAAGCTCCTCTATTGCATATTTCATTTTGCTCTCCATATCTTGTGATGCATTAGACACTGAACTTGATCTTGTTGTGGAGTACTCTGCACCATATACTTTTCTCAAGCCTAGTCGTACCCCTCCTTTGCCTTTCACACGTCCATCATGGTCCTTACCTAGTACCATATATAAGGCATCCTTGTTCGCTTGCGGAACAAACTCGCCTGTAACCTCTCTGTTCCTCCACCCAAGCTAGTGAAAGAAAGAAAACATAAGAAAACGGTTAGTTGGAAACTGAAAAAGCAAAATTTAAGTGAAATGACCATAAATACTAACCACTGATTCGGCTATCTTCTTTGTTCCCGGATTATAAATGGTTCTTCTCCCACTTGCATCTCGAGTATGAAGTGAACAATACCAATCAGCAACTCGATCAATGTTCTTTGTCGTAAGTGTAGAGCCAGAGGTTGCCCCTGATGACGAGGTCATGCTTGGGTAAAAATCTTTTTCTTGCATCCGCTCCTTTCTTTTCTCTTCATAAGTTTTAGGACCCATATGATGATAAAAAATTTTCTGCTTTGAACTTTCGGAAGCTTTAGCACGCCTTTCCTGTAGATTTAAAATAAAATAAAAGGTAAGTTTAAGTCAATAAATGCATATAATACAAATAAAAAAGTAACTTTATTAAAAGTATTGTAACAATGTTGCTGCCTTCAGTTACAGCCTTGAAACCTCTGATTCCTTATTCAATGTTCCAGTTTTTAGCTACTATTTTAATTCTTCTTTCATGCTCCTGCTGCTGCTGTTATCTTTCTGTTGATATTCTTGATACTTTTCACTGAATTCCAGGACAAACTATCAGGTTCTTTAGTTCTGAAACTAATTTTTCTGTTTCTTCATACAACTTATCCAACTTAAAAATCCAACTTATCCAGGGCTGCATGCAACGTTAACCAACAAGAGTCAATACTCACTCTCTTATTAGGAGCTTTATGTGACAGACTAAATACACATTTATGCAGCTAATTTTCATACATGACAGAAGCACTTCTGCCTCAAGTGTAGCAGCAACTGCATACCTCTGTCCACTAGATTTTCTCTACATATTTAAACAAAGGTCTTATTTGTAACACAAACAAGAAAATCTGGGGAGTCAACTTCTTGGTAACAATAATACACCACTAAAAAAATAATTCTCGAGAGAATCAATCACGGCCTAAGATCACGTCACCTGCCTTGTAAAGTTCTTTCTTCATTATAGTGTTAGTGTGGTTCTTCCAAGGTTAATACTGTTGTATCTATGAATAGTTCCTCGTTTCTTTCTCATGATTTCCCCTAAATCTCGACATTGCAGTTGTGAAAGGCGGCAAAGCTTTTAGATACTGGTGCAATCAGTGCTACAAGGATCCTCTGGCGGCATCCTAGAGCTCGAGTTGGCCTGCTATTTTACCTAGTAAGATCAGTTGAATCTCTTATATCCAAGAATGATGTTTCAATATTCCAAGTTGCATGATGGCAATCTTATTTTCAGGTTTTCGTACATCTGTTCTTGATGTATGTATTGCATAGCCTTCAGGTATGGCCTACCTAGCACCTAAATTGATTTTTCATATTTATGGAAGAATATCTAGGATGATAATCTCGACATAAAACTCATCAACCAACTAAAAGAATCTATTAATCTATACAACCTGACAAATAGACAGATCAAAGTTAAAGTGGATATCACAAAATTCCACTGCATATTAATACCAGGATTCTTCAAACTTGAAAATTCCTGAAATCAAACATATTGCCAAGATTTTCTTTGATTCAGAAGTGATAATTTGATCATGTATAACAGTATATTTACAATTTCATCAAAATAATCTAACAACCATAGGGTGTTCACTCACTACAACATATAATGTCAACACAAACTCTAAGAATAGACAATCTGACTGCAATTGTGATTACAGATCCGTGGTGGTGCAGTTTTATACCATGTCTTTCATACAAAATTTGCAAATAGAATTTAAATGTACTTCATGTTACTGTACCAGCTATGGTGCAAATAAATGTTCACATGGATAAATACTAAAGATAATATGACAGCTGAATGGTTCATAATGTCTTCTGAAGAAGCCTGATTTAGGATTATGTTTTGGATGTGCAAACTTCCAGCTGGTTCTATGTATGGTCAGTTTCAGTCCTCTAGAATGTCTGACTTCCATTCAATTTTCATTCTCTTATATGAAAACAAAATACGAGATGAAAACTTACAACTTCTTTCGGAGTAGTTTTTTTGGCAACAAATGCTTCCCAATCCTCTTTTGTGATGTGATCCCATATTTGATAAGGCAACAATGTCCGTACTTCCGTCTTTTCAGAAGCCTTTTTATTTTCCCTTCCCGCCTCATTTCCCGCTTCCTCTCCTCCTTCATTCTCCTTTTCCTTTCCTTTCGTCAACTTCTTAGACGTAGTTTTTTTTCTTCTTACCGTGATCCATCCACTCACTAACTTTGTCTTGAAGTCTCTAAATCTGTCCGCAACAGCCGAAAGAAACACTTCCTTATTCGCTTCATCGGGTTGAATATGAAATAGATTCTAAAAAAAGGGAAAACATAATAGTTACTGAACAAGTATGTTATACATAATATGCAGCCAACTACTTGGGTAAGCTTCTACACTTACCACTGTATCTTCCCACAACGCCTTCTTCAAACCCTCTGACACCTCACTCCATTTAGCCAAAATGGAGAGTTTGCGCATGCAAATGCCAGCTTGTGTCCCATACTTCATACGCCACTTACCACATGGTTGACCAAACTGATTGTATTCAAGGTGCATGGGATCCTTCATGTTACTCATAATTCCTTTTGTCGAACCTCGTCCTCGTCTCTTTTTTGGAACGTGACTCACAATTTCACTTGTTGTGGTACGGACTTTAAGCCGCCTTGAGTTTGAGGAGCTGACACCATCTCATTCTCCTCTTGTATAGGGGCTGCATTATCGGTTTGTCTCTCACCTTAATCCTCCATCTCACCTTTATCCTCCTCCATCTCCGGATCATACTCGACATCATCATCATCACTAAGATCACGCTCTATTTCATCATTCCTAGTACCATTATCATGCTCCTTACTCATGCATTTACATTTTGTTCCCTTCTTTGATTGGGTTTCATATGCCGTAGAATTAATTCCCAATTCTTGCATTTTCAATTTATTTTCCGCTATCCTCTTTTCTCTACATTTCTCATAATCTCCCATCTTGAATGTCTACAATAAGAGTAGCTTCTGCACAAAGAGTTGATAGACATTCAGATTAATGACAAAGAACTGAGTTTTCAGATCTGTCAAAGGACTTTGACAAGGGGATCCAATACCCCCCTCCCCCCGCATATTTTTTGTCTTATGCATTGAATATGTCTCTAGAATACTGGGTGTTGTTACTTGTTAGTGAGCATAAAGGCTTCAAGTATCATCCAAGATGGAGAAGCAAGCTTAAAACTGACTCAATTGAGTTTTGCTCATAATCTGATTTTATGCTTCAAAGGTGAAATTAAGTCAATCAAGATGCCAATGAGAGATTTTCATACTTTTTAATGGAGGAAAAAATCTAAGAAGTGCTGAATCTGACTGGTCTTAATAATGGAAAATTTCCTTTTACCTATTTAGGTTTACCTATCTGAACTAAAAGAATTACCAAAGTTCAATGTGATCACTTAGTGAATCATATGTGCAACAAAATAAAAGGATGAAATTCTAGACACTTCTCTTTGCTACTAGACTCACATTGGTTAATGCAGTTCTCCTACGCACTCAGTTTTATGGGGCCCAAACAATGGTCATGCCTCAGGGTGTTTTAAATCAATTGAATGAAATCTGCAGAGGATTTCTTTGATTTGGTAATATCGGTCGTAATTGCGGAGCTATTGCGTGGGATAGCTTGTGCCATAAAAAGGAGGAAGGAGGATTAGGTCTAATGATTGAAATGTGGAAAAGAGCATCAATTGGTAAAGCATATTTTGGCTCTGGCAGGACATGAGGAGTCCAATTACCTCTAAGTTTCTCAAACAGCAGTCCAGTTTCTGCTCTGGCAGGAGTTTTATCTTTACGGCCAAAGACCAATTCAATCCCCATTATGAAACCTCTTGCCCTCAGATCTCCAAATACTGAAAACAAATTTTCACAAACAACACAATATGAAGTTAGTGAAATCCTGGTATACAAGCAGCTCCAGTCAGCTTCTCTATTAAGATTAAAAACATTATGCTCCAAAAATGTGGAATGAGTCATTGAAGGTTTAATAACACATTCCATAAGCCCTTCCCCAACAATAGAAAGGGAGGCAAGGAGGAATGGAATAAAAGGAGGAGGGGGACAAGACACAAAACAGAGAGAAAAATCAGATTCTGAAACATTTTATGTTCAATGTCTTTGTCATCTCGTAACTTCTTTTAATCAGGGGGACTGCAGTGATCTATATAGTTATTTCATTTTCTGTTTTCGTTTGAGAGAACCCATGGGACACAAAAAAAGGGGGGGAACTCCTTTATATGAGTGAACTTTCGGGAGTTTCTCATCAATTAGTTACACTCTATCTTTAGTCTTCTTTCTCGAGACTGTTTTTACACTTAGCTTGAAACAAAATTTCTGTCAATTTTTGACAAGGGATGCATCCCTCGCCTCTGTATATAGTAATAAGTAGAACATATTAGGGACATAGTTTTCTTCTGGTTGAAATTTAACATATATTTCGGATCTTTTCCTCTTACAACTTCATGCTTCTGGAATCAGGGTTCAGTTTCATTTTATCTTCTTATACATCATGTAGAGGGAAATATACTCTTAATCTGATCAATATCGATTAAATTAAGAAAAATAGTCTACTCCTTTTGCTCCTTTTATACCTTTGTTATCCAAATGATCCTAGAATAATATCATGCCACTTCACCTCTGTATGTATTGCATGCAGGAATTAATAAAAGATCAGGCAGCAAACATGTACTTATGGCCAAAGACCCTTGAAATACCTATACTGGATGCTGGGAAGTAAGTGATTGATCACTTAATATGTTCTATCTTCTAACTCTTAGTACATATAGATGATTGTGAAGTTCCCATACATTATTTTAAGTATAAACCTGTGTGTGCTCCAACTTTGTTAGGGCTAGGAAGAAACCTGTCGGAATTTTACATGTCAAGGTTCACTAGTACAAAAAAGGCAATTTGCGTCGGATGTGAGGCGCCTATTTGCGTCGGACTTCGGTGCGACGCCAAAGCCCTCGACGCAAATGACTCAGAAACGATCTGCGTCGTATGCGGAAACGACGCAGATGGTTCACCTATTTGCGTCGCACCTTTATACGGTACGACGCATGCCTTATACAACCTTGTTTTTCACCCACAAAAAAGGAAGATATGCGTCGCATATAGTACCACATCCGACGCAAATTGATTTTTTTTTTAAAAAAAATCATCATTTGCGTCGCATAAGGCTCAATAAACGACGCAAATTTGCGATTTTTTAACAAAAAAAATAAAATTTGTTGAACTGAACACAACAAACAGATACAGAAACGAAACTAAAACAGAATAGTTACAACAAGATGTATACTCACACCAACATCATCAATTCTAAATTACTATACTTAAGAGGCGAAAAAAAAAATGATAAGCTAAAAAATATGTTGAGAAGATACAGAAATAACTGAAAATTCGACAAAATATGTACAAAATGAAGAATAAACAACAAAAAATTGAGAAAAGAAGCGTGCAGATCTGAAAAAAATGTAGAAATACAACACGAATTGATGCAACAATTCGTTAATCCAAAAAAAAAATGCACTAAAAAAAACTAAAAAACAAATCTGTCAAAATACAACTAAAAATCCTAAAAACCTGAGATCTGAAAACTTTTCGTTGATGACATGAGATCTGAAATCATCGTGGCTTCTTGATGGTTGTAACACACAATAGAGCAATGAACATCAACAATCACCGCGACGAACCACTGCGACGAACCACCGCGAACGAACCACCGCGAACCAGTGCCGACGAACCACCGCGACGAACCAGCGCCAACGAACCAGCGCGACGAACCAGCGCGACGAGGAGAGAGAAGAGAGTGCCCACGAACTATCGCGACGAAGAGAGAGAAAGAGAGTGTCGACGACGAACCAGCACGATGAGGAGAGAGAAAAGAAAGATGCGGCCAGGCAGCAGTTAGAGAGGAGATTGAAGGTAGCGGAAATTTTAGGGTTTGCTGTTTAGAGAGGGGAAGAGAGAGAGAGAGGGGGGGAGGGTGAGAGACGGCTTCTATAATTTTAGGGTTTGGGGGGTTTGAGCGAAAATTTTAAAGGGCTTTTGGCTGATGTGCGTCGGATGGGCCAGGGGGTCCGACGCACATGATCCTTTTGCAACGCACATTGCTATAGTGCGACGCAGATAGGGCTTAAAAATTTGTCCCCTGAATGCAGGGATGTGCGTCGGATGGGCCTCAATATCCGACGCATATGGGCTATATGCGTCGCACATCAATAGGGTACGACGCATATAGCTCGTATATGGTGCTTATGCAGTGATATTGTGCGTCGATTCATTGTTGCATGCGACGCAAATGGTATTTGTGCGTCGTTTCCGTGTTTGTGCGACGCAAATGGGGCGATGCAAATTGACCTTTTTCTACTAGTGGTTGTGAAAGCAATAAATCTAAAAAAGAAGGATCTTCTTGGAGCATCCGACCAATATGTCAAGATGAAATTTACAGAGGACAAGCTTCCTTCAAAGAAAATTACTGTCAAGTACAAAAATCTAAATCCTGAATGGAATGAAGAATTCACTTTGTCTGTCAGAGATCCACAGACTGAAGCTTTGGAGATAATAGTCTATGACTGGGAAAAGGTACATAATAGTAGCGTATGACCATATTAATATTACTATATTAGGAGTTTAGGAAAACTTTTAATCATCTCAAGGTTGTCCTAAATTACATACGATCTATATAATTAGTGCATATGTCAGCAACATTTTGGTACTTCTGAAGAACTGACTGTGGTGCCTCTGGAATATATCAAAAAAATAGGGAGGTCTTTTGGATGTTATTTTCACAGAAGTTACCAAAAATGTGCACATCTCGGATATATGCAGCCTGTCAAAGGCATTTGATGAACTGTATTTTATGATGCTTCCTTATTGTTGGTTACCTATATTTTTCTGGGTATTGAATTGCTCCTTACTTTCCTTATTTTCTGGTGTTGAGCAAGCTGCAGAGAGACATAAAGCAGCCAAGAAGGAAGCATAAAACAAAGTGCTATTTTTGGGGCGTCCTTGAGCAGAGCCTTGGAACAAGAGAGGATTATCTTTTTCCAGTTTTGGTTTCTTTATATCTCCAAATAGCATACAACTCATGTCTTAAGAGACATTTACTGGTAGAACCTTAGGCTTCACCAAACAGCCTGTCAAAGGCAGTTGACTGAAGCAATACTACACACAACTATAGATTCTACAACTAAAAACAAAAATATGCATTTATTCCTCAAATTCACACAATAATTCCTCAACAAATCAATCAGACATCTTCCACTGTACTCAAATAACAAGCAAACAACTACAACACTCACAATACTACACACAACTACATAAACTACAACTAAAAAACTTGCAATTACCAAAATCCAAATTCCTCCAAAATCATCACAAAAATGCAAAAAACTGAGAAAACAAAGATCAAAACCTTAGGAAAATCAGACTAGTGTCCAAGATTATGCTGTGACTCAGGGCGAATCTCGATATCAGAGAAGCCCCTGCATTTGAATAGATAAAGACAAGCTGTCAGAACTCAGAAACACAACAATGAAGTGACACAAATGTAAAAAATTAAAAGATAATACAATTAGTAAAAAGATCATAGCAATTGCAAATATTGTAGACATGCTACAACAGGAGACAAGGGACACTATCACACTACTACAATCACAGGTAAGCTCAAAAATGACTGGAACATAAACCTTTTTCAACCAATAAAGACTTTATAATAGGTGATTGCGAGAGTCAGAATACCTTCTCGTGCTGCAAAAACAAAGGGAGGAGCAGACAAGCCTTTTTCAACCAATAAAGACTTCTTATGCTACTGAACAAGGCTGCAAAATCGAGAAGACTACATTAGTTAGTTTTCAAATTCAAAGTATATTAAAATTCCACATTACTCATTATATAAAGTATCATATGAAAACGTCAAACTAACGTAGAGAGATTCCAAGATAGAAAATAGATAATTTGAGAATATGAACCACAATAATATGCCTCGTATCAAGTAATAGAAGACGTATTCACAAACTTGTATACATAATACCTTCTAAGACATCATTCTGAAGGGTCGACAAGTATCCCTTCCGTGTTATCTATGCGCATATAATTTTTGTCGACATCAGAAGTTATATCGATTTTGGGATTGATGAAGGGTGGGGTGTCCTCAAAAGCATCATACTCTTCCTCATCATCAACATCACCAATGCCAAGGATACTTCTTTCTCCCGGTACAACAATAGACCACTAAGGATCAGCAGGGTCTGTTACATAAAATACTTGCTTAGCATGTATTGTAAGTATAAATGGCTCGTCACTTTCACGCAAATGACCGAAGTCTACAAGAGTGAATCCACAAGGGTCATCATTTCTTATGCAACGCTGATTATTACCTAACCACTTGCAACAGAAGAGACCAACCTTGAAACAATAATAGTTAAGCTCCCATATTTCTTGAATTCGCCCATAGTATAACAATTTGGCATCCACCGGATTCTGATCCTTAGCGCTTGCATAAAATGTAGATGATGCCAAAACAGAAACACCACTATTTTGCACTGATGAGGACTTTTAATCTCGACCTTCAGTCCAAAATGTAAATCCAGTTACATCATAACCCTCATATTTGTTGACAGCTTCATGAGGACCAAATGCCAACCACTTAATGGTTTCAGATACATCATCTTGTTGTTGACATATTACTCGATCATGAAACCAATCAATAAATGTCTTATTGTGCAATTGCATCAATGCTCTATCCCCTTTAGAAGGATTTTTCAGCCCGTAGCACCTCCATATGCTCACCCAAATACGGATGTACTTCTGCAATGTGATGCAACACATACAGGTGTGCTTGTAAGCGCTTATCTCTAGGAGGTGTGACTAATTTTGAGCCAATCGTACCCTGGTCTTCAAGTCTTCCATCATGGCGAGATGTAGGAAGTCCGATAGGTTGTGCACTAGCCAAATACTCAGCTACAAAATTACCAACTTCGTCGCCCACGGTGCCTTGAATGATACTAGCTTCAGGTTGTGCAGGGTTCCTCACTTTGTCTTGTAAATTACCCATTCGTCTTTCAAAAGGATAACACCACCTCAAAAACACAGGACCACACAACTTGATTTTGCGAACTAGAAGGACGATAAGATGAACCATTATGTCAAAAAATGCAGGTGGAAAATACATTTCAAACTTGTAAAGAGTCTCTACAACATCAGCTTGAAGAGCATCAAGTCTTGTCGGATCAAGCACTTTGCTACATATAGTGTTGAAAAATGAGCACAGTTCAGTTATAGCATACCGCACATGTTTTGGTAGTATTCCACGAAGGGCAATCGGTAAAGATACTTGCATCATGACATGACAATCATGAAATTTCATGAGCCCTAACTTCAACTCGCCATTTAAGGATACAAATCTTTTCATGTTAGATGAGTATCCCGATGGAGCTTTGATGTCATACAAAGACTCGCAAAAAATCCGCTTCTCTTCCTTCGATAACGTATAGCAAGCTGGAGGCAAATAATTCCTATTATCGGCCTTATTTTTGTTCTCTTTATCCTTAACCTTGTGCAGGTTTCTTTCTTCTTTAAATTTCTTCCTCTTATTGCCTTCATTAAGATTTATTTCTTCAGATTTCTTCCTCTTCCTACCTTCCCTATTCTGAGGCCACAGTTCTGGCCGAACTCCTATCTTTTCTAAGTACAACCGTGAGGCCTTGGTATCCTTCGTCTTACCAGGAATATTCATAAGTGTCGCAAGAATGGCATCACATACATTTTTTTCTATATGCATGACGTCGAGACAATGTCTGACCCGGAGATCTTTACAATATGCAAGTGTCCACAAGACAGACTCCTTTTTCCATAACCTTGTATCCTTTTCCATTGTTTTACCAAAGATCGTTTCAACACCCTTAACTTGCTCATAAACCTCTTCACCAGTCAACGCTCTACGAGCTACTCTCTCTTCAACTTTCCCATCAAATGCATTCTTTCTTCTTACGAAAAGGGTGGTGCAGTCGTAGAAACTTTCGATGGGCATGTACACATGTATGCACTTAGGAATCCATGTGGATTCCATGTCATCGATACATATTGGACATGCTTTCTTTCCTTTATTCTTATATCCAGATAAGTTGCCGTACGCAGGGAAATCTTTAATGGTGCAAAAAGCATTGCACGCAATGTGAACATCTCATTAGCATGAGCATCAAAAACAGAAACCCCTTCATCCCATAGCTTTCTCAAATCATCGACAAGCGGTGCAAGGTAGACATCTATGTTATTTCCAGGTTGTTTAGGACCAGAGATTAAAAGTGATAACATCATGTACTTGCGTTTCATGCACAACCAAGGAGGCAAGTTATATATAACTAAAAGTACTGGCCATGTACTATGTAAAGAGCTCAAACTTCCGAACGGATTCATTCCATCTGTGCATAGCCCAAGCCTCAAATTACGATCTTGATCCCCAAATGGCTTATGCAACCTATTAATACTATTCCACTCAGGAGAATCAGCCGGATGTTTCAACAAACCATCTTTCTTCCTTCTATCTGCATGCCATCTCAAATTTTTCCATCTTTCTTTATGGAAAATAAGCGCTTGAATCTAGGAATTATTGGAAGATACCACAATACCTTAGCTGGGGGCCCTTTCTTATCTCCATCTCCTTCACGCTTATATCGTGACATCTCGCACCGTGGACACTTATCCAAATTGTCATATTCATTCCTATATAGCACGCAGTCATTCGGACAAGCATGTATCTTTCTATACACTAAGCCAAAGGGACACATGAGCTTTCTAACATAATAGGTCAACTTTGGAAGTTCGTTGCCATCGGGAAACATCTCACTTCACTTCTAACAGGGAAGTGAAACTAATGTCGGTCCAATTTCCCTTGGATTTAATGTTGAGAAGTGTCAACACGGCAGACAGTTTGGTGAACTTTTTATAACCAGGATACAGTGGCTTTTGAGCTGCCTCTGTCAAAGACTCAAAAACACGAGAATGTTTCCCTAACTCATCCTCGACACCCTCCATCATCTCATCCACATGATCCTCATCATCCTCGTGCTCATTATCATTCTCCATTTCCTCGCATGCATGAGTCACGTCTTCTTGTTCATGGACATCATTTGCACGAGAATTCCCTTCATATATTCCCTCCTCACCATGCCAAATCCATACATGGTATTCCGGCCTAAACCCATGACAAAGTACATGCTCCCTAAGCAAATCAATATCGCTCACTTTGGACACATTGCCACACTTGACACAAGGACAATAAAATCCTAATTCTCCCATCCTAGCTTGATGTTTTAAGGCAGAATCACAAAATTCCAGTACCCCATCCACAAATTTTGACGAATCAACGTTACCATACATCCACAAATGATCTCTCGCCATCCAAACATACCTCGTATGACTAATTAATCACATACAATAACACATTGTCAACCATTTAAGCATTAAACATACAAATTCAAATAAATAAAAATATAGCATGAATATATGCATGTCTTCCAGAGGTCCTTATCACTCCAACCTAACCCATCCTTGAACGTCTAATCCCACTAGTAAATGTATGTAAGCTTCTCAATCTATGGAAATTGTGGCAGCATTTCCCTACAGTTCTCCAAGTATACAATGTAGGTAGTTACTTATCTACATATATACCCGGAGAACATATTAGGGAAATGAGTAGCCGTGATTTCCATAGGAACAAAAAGAAAATATACATTTACCACCTAAGTGAGATCAAACGTCCAAGAACAGTCCCAAAACGGGGACTATCCAAGACTTATTCCTAATGAGTAAGTCTTGGATGGGTATCTAGGCATATGATTATGATGATATGTTAATTTTTTGCATAACAAAAACAAAATTTTGAATAAAATTCAATCCGTTATTCTTAAAGCATTCTTAATGATTAAAAATTAAAATATGGCCAGTTTATCTCCAAATAATTAAAAAAAAGTGGTCTAGAAGGAGATATTACATCTTGCTAGCTTCATCTCCGAATAAAAATTCTTTGATAATTCATAATTCTGATCTCATCTTTCTGCTTATGTTAGATAAGTAATTACATATTAGAAGTCAACACAATATGCATGGCATATAATGTTTACCTAAAGTCACATCATACTTTTAACAAGTTTCTTTTTTTTTCCTGAAGGAAACTTCAAGAAGTTTCACAACAATAATTACTGCCCTAGCAATAGTTCATACTATTCTTCTTTCAATATGTTCAAAATGATATTAAATAACCTCATACATAAAAGTGGAAGACCAAAATCCATTAACTAAGAACATGACCACATTAAAGATGAAAGGAAAGAATTTGGCAGTGACTCACGAAATAGGAGGATGTAATCCGAGGGAACAAGGAAGCAACTAGCATCCCATGAACAAGTCGATCTTCAAATCCAGCATTTTGAGCACAATCAGTGGCCAAGTGCAAAGGATTCGTGTAATAACTGACTCTGGAATATTCAACAACATCCTCAATTGTAAATGTTCTTCTCAGTTACAAAAAATTCCATCAACAATTCATGTCACTCAAACAATTTGCGAAAAATTTGCTAGAATTTGCGCTCAAACAACCACTAAAACCACCGAAAATTTTGCGAATTGATGACTCAAATTACAACAAGGAAGAGAGAGAAACCTCGAGAGTTTAGTGCGGCAGATTGAGGGGGCACCAGCAGCGACTTCAGCGATGCAGTAGATTTCCCAATTTCGAGTGAGGCTTTTGGGTTATTCCTTTTGCAATTGAAGAAGGCGGCAGCGAATTTCGAGTGAGGCAGCAGATTTCAGTGCAATTGAAACTGATGAGCGAAGTACAGAGATGAGGCGCAGAAGTAGAGAGGAGTTAGGGAGGAGGGTTCTGATGAGCGAAGAAGTAGAGAGGAGTTAGTTTCAGGGAGGAGGCAAGTTGGGTTCCAAAATAATTAATTCATCTAACAATCGTGTGTAGCGAAGAAGTAGCGCGTCCTTCAAAAAATCTATTGATCCAACATGTGTTAATTATTAGCGTTATTAGCGCGTCCTTCAAAATATAAAACATAAGTGTAGCGCGCGAGATCCAACAATCGTGTGCATGTGCTTGTGTTGAATAACCAGAGCACTTATTCACAAGTGCTCCGGTTGACTTATCAACCGAAGCACTTGTAAATTTTTAATATTAAAATTTTACAAGTGCTTGGGTTGATTGTTCAACCCAAGCACTTGACAAGTAGCACATGCAGTTTTTTCCACTAGTGAATGAACAAAAGCATATACCTGATTATCACACTAATTGACAAAAATACTGCCATAAGCAATCATTTATTCAATACATGAAATAAGCTAAAGCCGACCAATTGAAAGAATTTGTATGCCATTTATCAAAGAACTAAAGAAGTAATAACAAAACGATGAGCAGACTGCAAGATTCATGATTAGACATATCTAGTTTTGCAAAATATAACAAGTAATAGAGTATTAAGTTAATATCAAGCAATAGTATGTTTAAAGGTTCAAATCTATTAGGGGAAAGAACCAGTTAAAGAGTGTATAAGAAGCAATAAACAGAAAATAATATACTATTAGGTCATTATTAACTAATAACATGCTTAAAGGATAAAGTAAAGAACATGGAAACATTTCGGTTCGGTAACCCGTAAGTTTCAGTTCACTCTTTTTACGAACCGTAACCGCTTAAACCCCTACTCAATATGCCGTAGTGTCGCTCTTTTCGGTTTTTTATGAACACCTACTCAATATGCCGTATTGTCACTACTTAAATAAAGTTACAAAATTATGATAAAAACGATTTAACTATTACATAGGGTTGTTTTATAGAATCATGTCAAATCTTATGAATGACTGAAATGAAATGAGATGACCACTGATTCCAGATAGAGGAAGCAATTACTTAAATCCGTGAGAAACCAAGTGCTAGTATTCTCTTACCTATACTTCCTGGCGTGAAGGAACATCATAGTGTTTACCAGGCAACGAGGAGTTGAAAGTGTTGTTTGAAATTATTGAGGAACACATTAATAATCTTACACACTAATAATGAACAGCTGAAATCAACAATGTAAAAGCTTTATTTGAAGTAGAAAGGTAAGATCCCATACATACTTGAATATATCAAGAAATGCTACATGGAAATCTGGAAAGGTATTGGTGTCCTTTTCAATGAAACTGTCATACAGTGATCATGTAATTATGCTTTGTGTCGTTGGCGACCCTAACAAATACCATCGACATTCAAAGCAAGCACAATATGAGAGAAGGAGAGAGATTTCATTAACATTACAGAGTTAATATTTACTGTGCTTTTTTTCTTATGATTTACGTAATGTATGAACACTTTAATGAAAAGACAAATAATAGAAGAGAAGCAGCATACCGTTTTCCATTAATAAGCTACTAGCTAGCTTGCACAGAAACGCGACACGGGATAGGACACGGGGACACGGGGACACGGGGAAACGCAAATTTTAAAACTGAGAAAACGTGAGGGAAACGCAATTTTTAATATATAATATATAAACATGTTCAAAAATAAAGTTAACCAATGCAACTTATAATAACCAAATAAAAATAATTATGTGAGCTTATATTAGCTAAAACCACTAAGGAAAAAATACAGATTCAAGATCTGGTTCATCAAGAGAAAGGTCGGCAAACTCTAGAAAGGCGTTTTCATCGTTCCCATCATCCATGACATCAAATTGATACCACCTACATCCCACAATTTTGTCTTCCCAGCTGTGTATTCATTTGTGTTCCTTGATAGAAGACGCAGATTAGTGTGAATCTTCACCAAATTTTCAGCTCGTTTTGGATTCAACCTATTTCTCCTAAGTGAGTGAATAAAAGAATATATGCTCCAATTACGTTCACAACATGAAGATGAAGTAGGTTGTCCAAGATATCTGAAGGCCAAAGCTTGAAGCAAACTAGTAGATGAACCAAAGTTAACCCACCATGACATAGGATCCATGGTACCCCTAGTATATTGTCTGCAGCAAATTGAAAAGCCTTTAAGTAATGTGGGTTTCTTGCCAAATTAAAAGGTAAACCACCAGTGTAAAACATACGAGCAATCTCAGCATCTAGATGATTCCTAGCTTGTACATCATATAGCTTAGTGATTGGATTCTCCTTTCTTTTCTTGGTTTGTACATCACTTGGTTGACCATCACTAGTCTCACTATAAGGAGGAACTCCTGGTATAGGTAAGGGTACATAGTTTGGGGCATTGGCTTTCTTTCTTCTCTCAGCCTCTTCATCCAAGTTTGTCATTTGACGCACCATTTCTTTTGTGGTCTTAGTACATTTTCCAATCCTTTCCCCTTAATTCCAAGCAAATGGGCCCTTACTCTTGTATACGTTCCTTGAAAAAACTTACCACAAATATCACAAACAATCCTTACATTACCCCTTTCACTGCCCCATCTTCAGTTTCAGTGTTGACAACATTAGTAACATATTTCCAAAGAGGTTTATCTATATCATCCTTTTTAGATTTGTCATTTGCACTACTAGATTGAGGATTAGACATATCACAAATAGTGAAATAAATCGACAAAAGCTGCAAATTCATAGATAAAAAAAACATAAATCATAAATATTTTAAATTACAAATAATATAATTTATCAATTATTACATTAATATAAAAGTTACATGATCATATAAACTATTTAATTAACTTGCAAAAAAGAATTGTCTTTATTCACTCATGGCTAATTAATTAATATGACGACCTGATGATGTTAATAAAATTGAAAACAAATTGATTAAGTAAAAGTTACATGATATAAAATCTTAGAATTATGTTCAATAAAATTATAAAAAAAAAATTACAAAACTAAATAATCACATCCTTATTCATTACTATTTCACAAATATCACAAAAAACAAAAATAAAAACAAAATCACTACATGTGGCGTCACATCAATTTGGCTACAATGGTACAATACAATAGTCCAACTTGTCCAAATTTGCAGCTGTAGAATTCATTAATGTGGAATAAACAATAAAGTTACAGTGAATCTACTTTCCTCCTAGACGGCTAGACTCAAGCAAAAAAAATTCATGATGTGTCACAGTTATATGGTTATTAATAAACTCATGGCTACTTTCTACTTTCCTGTAGACTAAAGCAAAAAAAATTGATAAAAAACTGTGAATCTGACACATACCTTGTAAAGAGTTAAAGTATGTGACTGCTGGCTGCTGCAGTAGGAGTACGGTGGTACAGTTTTAGAGAGAGAAATAATTAATATATGGTACAGTTAATGAGTTAAATAGGTAGGGTTAGGCTTTTATACTATTATCTATCTCATTACACGTTTTTTATAGCCAAATTTTAAAAAAAAAAAAGCCCGAGCTTCGTAGCGCGTGTCCGACACGTTTTCCAGCGTCTTGACACGCGACACGTGTCTGACGCGCGACACGCAAGCTCGGTCAGCGTGTCAGTGCTTCATAGGCTACTAGCAAGACCTATTTTTGCACAAACTTGAGGAGAGGATGATACAAAAAATCCCAAATTATAGATATTGCATATATAAGAGGGATAAATAGAATAGGTGAAATGTTAAGCTAATGGGTTTAGTGTAAGAAAGGAATCCCATTTCCATATTTCAGTTATAGGAATCTGATTCCTAGCCTCTGTTTGGCCTGGAAGGCAGAACCAGGGAAATAAAGTCCGTTTCTTTTTTTCATGTGCTATTGAGATCTCACCTCAGGGCTCAGGTTATTTCAATTTCAAGCAAGCATTTTACAAAATGTGAGATAGAAGCTAATTACTAACACAATGCCATGAAGAAGAACGACGGAGAAAAAAGACAAAGGTGTGAGTTTATCAGCAACATTTGAATGAGCAAACTGTATGATGTGATTCTTGATGCAAAAATCACTAGGTTTAGGGGTTCTTGATGTAGTTTAGTGGCTTTATTTATGAAAGATTGGATTTTGATGTTTTCATATAATGTAACCTTGAGTATAGTGGCGTATTTCGTCGCAATAACTCAATTAGTAACCGGATATGAATAACTTAGGCGTATTTCGACTCAAAGTTCAACTGGGATTTTTGTGGATTCACTCCTGAAACTTTGTGGATTCTCTCCTGAACAAGAATTAACTCAAAATTACTCTAACTATTATTGATGGCCGAAAACCCATATATATAGTACAAGTTTCCCAAACCTACTAGAACTAGTAAAACAACTAATAAACTTATCTATCTTTATCTTAAGGATCAAGACAAATAATATCATATATCACACGCCTATTACTAGTAAAATAAGACTCCTAATTAGACTTTGATAAGGAATCAGACTCCTACGTATAATAGGATTCCTTTATCATTTTAACACTTAATTAAAATAAAGCTGAAATTAAAACCCTAATTTACATAGAATCCTAACAGAACTAGAATTCTATATAAAGACTACCATTTCATATCAAACTCCCCCTCTAGAAAAAAAACTTGACCACAAGTTTTAGTCTGGAAAGCATGGTATCAAATCACAGGAAGGAAATGTTGCACATATGCCTTTTCCTAGCAGCACTTTGAATGTTTCATAGCCTATCTTTTCCACAATTTCAAATGGTCCTTCATCCATAGGCTCTCCATCCTTATGATTCACATGAAGTTTTTGAGCAGCAAGTGACAACCATACTTTGTCTCCTAAGTCCATCTTAGAAGCTTGGCGTAATTGTAGAACTTGTTGTCTCCCTTCCTTCTTGTTTTGTGCAGTTTTTAGAACTTCATGATGACATGAACTTATGCATACATGAGCTTTTTCTTGGTTATCCTTCTCCTTCTCCTTGGGGCGCCTAGATTTAGGAGGTAAAGATTGCAAGACCATGCGTTTATCCCCCATTAAAACTGAGTATGCATTAGTTTTCCCATTATGCATCACATGTCGATCACTTTGCCATGGTCTTCCTAATAATAATTAGCATGCAGTCATGGGCAAAGCATCACACCATAGTTGATCCATGTATTCACCTACACGAAAACCAACTAAAGCTTGTTTACGTACCCAAATGCCATCATCATTTAACCAGCTGAGTTTATAGGGATGTGGATGCTTGCGCGTTTGCAGATTTAATGATTCAACCATAGACACATCACAAACGTTAGTACATGAGCCACTATCTATGATAAAAGGACAAACTTTACCCTTGATGATACAGTTTGAATGGAATAAGTTAGTACGTTGCTCATCCACAGAATCATCATGGCTAAAAGATAACAAAGAGCGACGAATGAGTAATGTAGGATGCTCTTGTTCTGGTTCACATATTGGTTGGTTCGACCAAAAATCATCCTCATCCATAGAAGCAGGAGGATTGTGCACTTTTTCGGCCAAATAGAGCACCAATTCTTCACGTGTGGTGAGAGTGATGTTAGGGCAATGCTTAGCTATGTGGCGGAGGCCTTGGCAACGAAAACACTGAGTTTTCTTACTTCGAATTGTGGCACTGGAGCTTGGTGTTGTAGAGGTGTTGGTGGATGGCGCGGTTGCTTGAGGTGGAGCACTCGACACTTCAGGCATTGGGTTGGAAGGAGTGACCGAAGGTGTGGGCGAAGCCATAGTAGCAGCCCATGGAGTACTTGTGCGATTGTGACGTAGTTGACGTTCAATCTTAGTAGCTAAAATACAAACATCATCAAAAGTTACGTACTGCTGCAATTCAAGGAGATTGGCAATGGACCTATTTAGACCAACAAGAAAGCGAGCATTTTTTTGTTCCTCTTCTTCTTGAATATCGCATGCCATATGTAATCTTTCAAACTCTTTAATGTATTGGTCGATGGTCATGGTAGATTGGCACAAAGAGTTCTTGGCGGTAGGTCCTTGGAACAAATCTTTTTCGCATCTTTACTTTGAGAGAGGACCAACAATCAAGAGGAGGTTTTTCTTCACGAGCACGTCTTGTACGTGTAGACTCATACCATAGGGACGCATATTTAGTGAGTTTGAGGACAATGTAGGAGAAACAAGACCCATCACTGAGGTTCTTGTGTTCAAAGTGGCGTTCTATCTGTTGTTCCCACTCCAAATAGGCTTCGGGATCCAAGTCTCCATCAAAGGCAGGCAAATCGGCTAAGCGTAGATCGTCTTCACGCCGAAGTTGATGTGGAGGCGTGCGTGAAAAGTTACTGTCACGCTCGACATGGTTTACTTTTGTGGCCAGGGCCAAGTATTGGGCCATGATGGCGTCTATTTTGTCGTGCAGGGCTGCGAGCATGTCGGTTGGAGGATCGACCATGGTGCGTGGTCGAGGCAGGTGCGCGCGATGATGCGTGAGATCGCAGCGAGGCAGGTGCGCGAGATGCGTGGGCGGGCAGCTGGGCGATGGAGTATGCGAGTGTTGCGAGCAGTAGACGGGAGGCTTGGCGAAGCAGCAGCAGACGAAGGCGAGGCGAGGGTGTGCATGGGTGGAATCCCAGCAGCCACACCACTTGATGTGATTCTCGATGCACGAATCACTAGGTTTAGGGGTTCTTGATGTAGTTTAGTGGCTTTATTTATGAAAGATTGGATTTTGATGTTTTTATTTAATGTAACCTTGAGTATACTGGCGTATTTCGCCGCAATAACTCAATTAGTAACCGGATATGAAGAACTTAGGCGTATTTCGACTCAAAGTTCAACTGGGATTTTTGTGGATTCACTCCTGAAACTTTATGGATTCTCTCCTGAAACTTTAATTCACAAGAATTAACTCAAAATTACTCTAACTATTATTGATGGCCGAAAACCCATATATATAGTACAAGTTTCCTAAACCTACTAGAACTAGTAAAACAACTAATAAACTTATCTATCTTTATCTTAAGGATCAAGATAAATAATATCATATATCACACGCCTATTACTAGTAAAATAAGACTCCTAATTAGACTTTGATAAGGAATTAGACTTCTACGTATAATAGGATTCCTTTATCACTTAAACACTTAATTAAAATAAAGCTGAAGTTAAAACCCTAATTTACATAGAATCGTAACAGAATTAGAATTCTATATAACGACTACCATTTCATATCATTGTACTTCAGGAAGCATACATACCAGATAGGAATATTATGAAATCCAGTTTGATCTCATTTAGCTACAGCGTCCTTGCAGAGGTAAGTAGGTAAGCACAATCATGACATTATCATTTGATACTATAGTCCAACTGAGAAATCTGTAGAACTACAAGTAAACCAGCATCCATATATATCAATTATTGATATATTAGAAGCCCCATCCGTTAGAGAAGGAGGCCGGTTTTGATTGACTACTCCAGTGATACACTGAAATTATTGATATATTAGAAATTGCAGATCAAAAATGTGAATATGACGAAGAAAAAGTTTAAAGATATGCAACATTCACATTAAGCGTATCTATATCAGTCCTTATATATGTTTGATTGCCTTTTATCTTTACTTTACGATGGTCCAAGGGTAATACAACATGATGGCATGACTATATATAAACTATACTACATAGAATATCTCATAATTAACTACATTCTTTTGATTACTTGTTTAATCTACTTATCTATGCACATCCTAATTTACTTGGTATCTAGTGGATCGAATTTGAACGGCATAAAATTAACACATTACTTCAAGCTTCTTATTTTTCTCTATTCTTAATTTCTCATCCCTTTTTACATATATATCTATTATTTCTCAAAACCATTATGTCATTACATCATTTATGTAGTTATTTCAAGGGAAATAACACATAGAATTAGGAGTAAGATAAGAGGTTTATTGTAATGCATTAAGACATAAAATGAAATGAAATCCAATAAAACATGAAAAGAAATTATGTTTGCGTGAAAGTTTTTTTTTTATTTTCATACCAACTCGTCAAAGATCTTCCATTTTCTATTAATATTCCTAAAAGTCGTATTCATCAACTGTCGAAATCTAAATTTACATAATCAACTGACATCATAATATACTACATTATGCACAAATCTGCTATCAATTCAAACTATAAAAAAAACAAAACCAAGCAAAACACAAGCAGATACATAACCAATCGAATCACACCGAATCAAATTATAATCAAATTCAACCACACAAACAACCTACAAAACTGCAATGTAAATAAGTCACTGAAAAAATGTATGATCCAGACAAAACCAATATATATTAATCTGAGAAACAAGCGTCATTACATCATAAGTTCATCACCAACAAAACTGTATAATCCAAATAAAAATTTCCGATTCTCCATTGTTAAAAACTTTATAATCCAGCGAAAAGAAAGAGAAAGCTAGGGTTTTTGCCCCAAATTCTCCATTTTTAACTTTATTAGAAATTATTCATAATTTTTATTCACAAGTGAGGAGGAGAGAGAAGGTAACAAAAACTAAATTAAAGAGGGAAGAGATTGCAGATTCACTTGCCACCGTGAGAGAAGGAGAAGAGAATACTAGTTGTGTATGTCACTCCATCATCAAGGAGTCGTGGCGGTCGTCCGCCGTGACGTCGTCTGCTATCACATTAGGGTTTTGAGTTGGGTCTTGAGAATGAAGAGGACGGAGTGTGAATCATGACATATAAGAGAGTGATCACGAGGGAATTAAGATAGATAAAGGTGTTCAACGAAGGAATTGGAGATGGGAGGAGAGTAAATGCGGGTGCAAGACTTTGAGGGAGGGAGTTTTACGTCCCAATAGAACACTCAAGTGCTCCAATTTTCAGCCCAATCGGAGCACTTGAGATCTTTTTTTTTTCAAAAATGAAACGAAAACCATGTGCTCCGTTTTCAAGCTCAACCCAAGCACTTGATAAGTAGCACAAGCATTTTTTTCCACTAGTGTGACGAAGGGCAGATAGGGACGCTTTACGTGGATTAGCAGGCAGCGAGAGAGTGTTATATAACTACTCTAAAACCATCGTCTTGGAAGGTCGAGGACAAAGACCAGACTGAGGTTGCTTGTGAGGAAATATTCTCATACGCAGATTGTTGCTCCCTTAAGGAGAATGACCGAGATTATCCCCATCAATAAGTGGAAGTATGTGCCCGTACAGGAAGAGCCCCATTCTTCTGAAAAAGTTATGGCCTTCATGAGTTTGGCACTTGAGTGTCCAGAGCCTGTTGAGGCCCTAAAAGACATGTTTAGATGACTCTCGTCTATAAAGGACCCTGAAATTGGATCTTCTCTTACCCCTAAGTTGGGGGGAACTTTGATAAGCTTACTAAGAGAGTTTCAGGATGTGTTTTGTAAAAGAGATGCCTGGAATTGATCCAGAGATAGTTATTTATCGATTAAAAATTGATTTAAACATGAAACTAGTTCATCAAAAGAAAAAGACATCGGGGACCAGCCAGAAATCAAGCGGTGGATAAGGAGGTTTAAAGGTTGTTAGAGTTTTGTTTCATTAGAGATACCAATTACCCAGAGTTAATAGCCAATATGCTCATGGTGCCAAAGCCTAATGGCACGTAGAGGATGTGTGTGCACTACATTGATCTCAACAAGATTTGTGTCTAGGAAAGTTTTCCATTGCCTATGATGGAATGAATCGTTCATTCTGCGGTCGATCATGCTTTGCTGAGATTGAAGCTAATCCCGAAAAAATTCAAGTCAATGTTCAAAGAGCCATGGCCGGAAAGTTTTTAGGGTTTCTAGTAAATCAGAGGGGAGTTGCAGTTAATCTTGAAAAATTCAAGTCATCATGGATATGAAGTCACCGACTAAGATTAAGGAAGTACAACGCATGACTGGTTGTCTTGTGGATCTCGGTTGATTCCTTTCTAAGTTTGGGGGGGGGTGACCATTTCTTTGCTACAATGAAGAAAAAAGCCAATTTTGAATGGATAGCTAAGGCAGAGTAGGCGCTTCAGCATGTCAAAGATCATATTTGTTAGTTACCCAAGCTGGTCAGCCTAGCCGAAGGGGAGAAATTATTTGTATACCTAGCAATGTCTCCTCAAGCTATAAGTGTTGTCCTGCTGACTAAGAGTGAGTCGATATAAATTTTGATATACTTTGTGAGTCATGTGCTCAAAGATGCAGAACATGGATACACTTCGGTCGAAAAGTTTGGATTGACGCTAGTCATGGTCAGCAAAAAGTTGAGACCTTATTTTCTAGCTCATATCATATTGGTTTATACAGATTACCCTTTAAAGCAAGTATTGGAAAGAATGGAAGCCACTGGACGAATGTTAAAATGAGCTGTTAAGTTTAAACATGTTTAACATAAGTTTTGAGCCAAGGAAGACAATCAAAGGTTAACCCTTTCCTGATTTCATAGTTGATAGCTTACTCGGCCAACCATAGACCCAATATCTGATCTAGCCGAAGGCATGAAGTATTGGACTCTCATGGGATGAATCATCAACCGCCAATGAATGTGGGGCATGAATTATTATTAATCTGCGGAGGAAAATAAGTTTGAATATGATTTAAGATTCCAGTTCCACGCATCAAATAATGAGGTTGAATACGAGGCCCGGCTAGCTGGAATTAAGTCATGCAGAACGGCTGGGCCTTTAGAGATTGAGGCCAAATCAGACTCTCTCTCAGTGGTCAGCCAAGCAGATCGAAATTATGAATGCAAAGAAGCATCTATGAGCAAGTACATATGTCTTATCAAAGACGAGCTTGATCCTTTAAAGCACTTTGTGTTGGAGCAAGTACCAAGACTAGAAAACCATCACGCATATGCTCTTTCAAAATTAGTCAGCTCAGATGATTTCGACATACCAAGGACAATGTTTTGGGAAGTTAAGTCAAAGAAAAGTATTGATCAAGAAGAGGTCTTGTTCTTACGTCGAGGAACAGTATGGATGGAGCCCATCATAAACTTCAAGAAGATGGACCACTTACCTTTAGACCCTATGGAAGTGGAGTTGACAATAAGAGCATTTCTTGGCTAGCTCGTCTGCATCCCAATTTACAGTTGGCCAGTAACAACCAGCTCTAAGGTCTTATCCTGCAATAGTTTTGTCCCCTTGATGAATTTCGCATCGCCTTGATTTATTTCCCTCAGTATCTAATCTCCCTTCTCGAGGGGTTACACATTTGAGTAGAGGATGGGTAATGGATTTCTTGTAGAGCTGCTCATCGTCCATATGAACCACCCTGAGGCCCGGCTAGCTGGAATTAAGTCGTGCAGAACGGCTGGGCCTTTAGAGATTGAGGCCAAATCAGACTCTCTCTCAGTGGTCAGCCAAGCAGATCGAAATTATGAATGCAAAGAAGCATCTATGAGCAAGTACATATGTCTTATCAAAGACGAGCTTGATCCTTTAAAGCACTTTGTGTTGGAGCAAGTACCAAGACTAGAAAACCATCACGCATATGCTCTTTCAAAATTAGTCAGCTCAGATGATTTCGACATACCAAGGACAATGTTTTGGGAAGTTAAGTCAAAGAAAAGTATTGATCAAGAAGAGGTCTTGTTCTTACGTCGAGGAAAGTATGGATGGAGCCCATCATAAACTTCAAGAAGATGGACCACTTACCTTTAGACCCTATGGAAGTGGAGTTGACAATAAGAGCATTTTGGCTAGCTCGTCTGCATCCCAATTTACAGTTGGCCAGTAACAACCAGCTCTAAGGTCTTATCCTGCAATAGTTTTGTCCCCTTGATGAATTTCGCATCGCCTTGATTTATTTCCCTCAGTATCTAATCTCCCTTCTCGAGGGGTTACACATTTGAGTAGAGGATGGGTAATGGATTTCTTGTAGAGCTGCTCATCGTCCATATGAACTACCCTGATTTGTGTTTAACCCGCTCTGCTTCTTTGCTAATTTCAGAAGAATCTTCATCCCTTAGATATTACCACTTCATCCCTCCATGTGGATGATCGACTCAGGGGCAGCTTCTCTTTGGTGCTGATATAGGGCTAGTGCAAGACCTCCCACATGAGGGTTCGAACGTATGACCCTTCAGTCGAGTGGGCCATCCGAGCTAGTCCATCGGCCTATTGATTTTCTAACCTAGGTATGTGAGTGATGCTAAATTGGGCTAGCTTTTCGATGAATTCTTGGGTTTTGCCAAGTACATTATCATATTATCTTCTTTGCCTCGTACTCACTCGAAAATTGGCCTACTATGAGTTGTGAGCCAGATTTGGCTTTGAGGGACGTGGCTCCTGCGATGATGCAGAGTTGAAGTTCGAGTATGAGCGCTTCATATTTAGCCTCATTGTTTGATCCCAATAACTCAAACTCAATGGCATACTCTAGTATCTCTCCGACAAAAGGCTTGATTACTAGGCGGGTACCACACCCTGTTTTGGCGGATGACCCGTGTACCTCCAGCTCCCAACTATCTTGTTCGCCGACTGGGGGCCTGGTGGTGCATTATGTTATGAAATCTACCAAGGCTTCGGCTTTGATGAACCTTCTTTGCTCGTACTCCAGTCCAAATTTTGCAGCTGGTCTGCCTTAACGTTCATCCGACTAGAGTGCTTACGGCTTTTGATCATCTTCCTGGGGCGTTGTCTGCTGAGACCTTGATTTCATGGGCTTGGAAGTAAGATTTCATCTTCAGATTAGCCATTACAAGAGCAAAGACCACCATCTCTACTTTTATGTACTTTGCCTCCCCTCATCGGAAGGCATGGCTTATGAAGTAGATTGGGTGTTGCTTTTTTTTCTCTCTCGGCTACCAGAACGGGACTGAGTGTGTATTTTGATACAATTAAGTATATGAATAGTGTTTCCCCTGACAAGGGGGAATCAACTTAGGGAGAATTGAATAGCGCGTTTTCATGGAAGAGAAAGCTTGCTGACTTCTTCATCCCAAGTGAACTCTTTCCTTTTCAAAGCTTTGAAAAAATAGAGGCTCTAGTTTGCTGGCCTGGAGAGAAAGCATCTGAGGAATATTAAGCAGCCGGTTAGGCGTTGCACCTCTCGCATTTTCCAAGGGGATTTCATCTCCATTACTTTTTTTCTAGGTTGGCCTCAATTCCTCTCTCATCCACCGGAAATCCGAGGCACTTCCCTCCTTTTACTCTGAAGCGCACTTCTTCAGATTCAACATCATGCGAAACCGTCTCAATGTTCCGAGGGTTTACCTTAAGTCCAAGCGGTGATGTCCAAGGGCTTTGTATTGGACGATCATGTCATCAACATATACTTCAATGTTCCAACCCAGTTGGTAGTTGAATATTGTTGTATAATATGAGCACTATAAGAGGGGGGGGGGGTGAATTATAGTGAGAGAATAAGCTATACCTTTTGCGGAATTAAAAGTTAACTTGGGAACACACAATGGGAACACGAGATATTTTAGCGAGGAAAAACTTCCTAAGCCCAATAGGAAGAAACAACATCGACCACAAGGGATTTTAAGTCAAACTTTCCACTATAATAAGCCAAAACAACTCTGTTTACAATCCTATTACTTTTCTCTCGAGCCACAACTTAAGTTACTAAACTCAAGTTCCCAACGACAGTTCCCACAACTGTCGTTCCTTGTTATTTCCCTAAGAACATAACAAGAGGGGGGGGGGTGAATTGTATGTCTAGAAATAAACGTAACTTTTTGCGGAAATTAAAACTTAAACAAATAAACAAGCAAGAGGAATACAAGGATTTTTACGAGGAAAAACTTCTTGGGCCCAACAAGAAGAAACAACCTCGACCACTAGGGATTTTAACTCAACCTTTCACTAATTAGTCCAAACAACTTTGTTACTACCTAATTCTATTCTCGAGCCACACCTTGAGTTCCTAAACTCAAGTTCCTGAGCCACTGTTCCCTTAACAGCAGTTCCTCTCAACTTCACTCGAATTTTCTCACTTACTTGCTTTACTCAAAGCTTCTCTCTTACAGAACTTCATCAAAGTCCCTTACCCAAAAACAAAATACAATTGATCGAAATAAGCTTAGTGGAAGAGTAAGTAAGCAAGAACAAATGGCTATTAGAGAGAATGAAGCACTAACTTAATTAGTTAAACTCACTAAATCACTTAGTCAGACACACTTTGCAACTTACTTAGACTTCAATATTATAGGATAGTAATAGAACATGGCAATTAAAAACTGATATGTGAAAAACCATTATCCTGATGTTCCTTCCTTAAGGAACACGTTCCTTACACATCCCATGATCCATGATCACTGCTTAGACGTGGACATGTTTTAGTTACTGCTCCTAGATTATAGGAATACTTGACATTATCCGAAAAAGTTTAATTCAAAACAGATTTAATATTAAAACTGAAATTAAATACTTAAGAAAATATTATCTTTTAAATAAAATCCTTTTAAAACCCGAATAATATTTTTCTTATCTGTTTCGAAAAACAAAATCTTTTCCTTAAAAGTTTTTCCATAAAATCGAATTTCTTAGATTAAACGGTTACATTTTTAGGCATAATCTACTCAACTTCCATTAGTGAACCGTTATAATGCTCGAGCCTATGTCTAGTTCCTTTTATTTATAAGTTCCTTTAACTGATGTGTTTAGTGCAATTCGTTTGTTCCTTACAAAGGAACATACTATCATTCTCAATAAAACTGCCAATGTTCTTACCAACATTACCTTCTTTACAATGGAACTAAAAAAAACGCCTTGCTTTATTCTTCTGTTCCAATGCAGCTCAGTACAATTAGAGAAATACTCTTGTCTTCAAAATCTCACTTGATTCTTCCTTGACTTAGTATTCTCTTTGTTCTTTCAGTAATACCTAAGATTCATACACTTAAAAACTTATTAGTCATTACTAGTTTGCGCTTTGTTCCTTTGTCATCATCAAAACTAGGGTTCAACAATTTCCCCTTTTTGATGATGACAACAAAGGTACAACTAAGGAAATAACAAATAATATAAGTGAATGAAAACATAAAACAGAAAAGAAAATAAACAAAATTAAGTAACCCACTTATGTTTGATTTTGATTTTCATTTACCTTAACTATTTTGATTTTTCATTTACCTTTACCTAGTTTGATTTTTCAATTTCATTTCCTTTCAAAAAAATTCATTTTATTTACAGTTGTTCCTTAAATTTTTCCCTTTTTCATTTCAAAAAGAGCAAACTTTGCATATTTCATGAATTGATTTCAAACTTGAGACCATAAGCAAGCACCATCATGGTTTAGTTAGAAATACAAAGTTAGACTAACTCAAACATCAATCACAGAAACTAGTCATTCCAGGAAGAAATTAGCACATAAATCACAAACGAAGACAAAGTAGAAAAATTCATAATTATATAGCACTTGTTCCTTGAACTACAAAAAGAGACAAAGAAAGAAAAAGAAAAAAAAGAAAAAAATGAAACAAAGCTAACAATCTTGTTCCTCGAAAAAAAACAAGAACTAAGAACTAGGAAAGGGAGGGGAATGGTGTTCCTCAACAACTTCTTCTTCTGCCACATCCTCCAGTTTCTTCATCACTTCACCATGATTTTCACCAACCTTCTGCTTCAAACTCTCAAGGGTTAGTGCCATTGTCTTCATCTTCTTCTGTTGCTCAATCACCGTATCACTTAGAACTTTCATTAAACCCAGTATCTTGTCAGTTTTATCATCTAAGGTCTACTGAAGATAATTATAAAATTTTATCATATGTTGTGCAGGAAGACAAACTTCATTTACCTAGCCACAATCATCCGAATGAACTTGTTCCTCACCCTTAGAACTAGAGGCAGTAGGAGGTTTTGGGGCAGGAACTGGGGTAGAGTTATTTAAAGGACTATCAGTTCCTGGAGTAGAAACAGATGGAGAGGTGGTGGTATATAGTGAGGAAGAAAAGGTGGTGGTGGAAGATTTGTAGAGGTGGTGGAAAGGGATTAGGACCAGTCAACTCATTCTTTATTCGTTCAAAGCTGGAAGGAACACAAAAAGATAAGGGAGAGATAGAAGAAAGTTTAGTGAGGGGAACAGAGAGTTTAGGTGATGATGGAGGAGTTGGTTCCTTGGTAGAGTTTTGTTCCTATTCCTCCACATCAGAAAGAACTAATGGAGAGTCCTTGTTAGAAGAAACAGGGGCAAAAAGAACAATTTTCAGTCTAAAGCTCTGCCTAACATTTGTAGGAACAGAAGGGGTAGGCTTTTTGGCTACGGTTTTGTGCCTCTTAGGTTTAGGTTCCTTGGGTTCAGTGGGTGCAGGAACTTGTTCCTCCAAAATAACATCAACAAGTTCCTCTTCAACTACGCTGGGCAGTTTCCTCTTGCTAGAGGAACTGGGAGCTGTTCTCCCTTGAGTTAGTACTCCCTCTTGCACATAGAGATCTAAACCATTTAGAGTTTTCTCATTAAGGATATTGCCTTGTTTAATTCCTAAAGTGGGCCAACCAGTTATCTTTACCTTAAAGTGATGAAGGACAGAGGTGATCAAAGGGTCATAACCAACTACACAATTGTTTTCTATACAATGGGTAAGATATTGGATGAGTTAGTAACACATGTCCAAAAGACCCACTTCATTCCTCTTTTCAGTTCGAGGAATGAGTGCTCTCCAAACTAAATTAAACATGACTACTTCGTGGACAGGAGAGAGCAGGTTGTGGTTTATCTTATTCTGACCAGCAATTCCCCCAAAAGATTCAACAATTTTGTCTTGGGGAAAATTAGGAAAGGAAATAGTTCCTTTCCGTTTAAAATACACATCTATTCTTTGCAAAGAACTTCCCAAATCTAGGCCAAAGTTTCTTTAGTAAATTTTATTTTCTTCCCCCTTACTTGAGTAGTGCAAATACCATTAGTGTTAGTAAAATTTGCATTGTTAAATGCATAATCAAACAGGTATTCCATACCCTGTTCCTTTAGTATATCAGTCAATTCATTAAATTGCACTTCTTTTGCCCATTCTAAATCCGCACAAAAACCTAACAATACCTTGACTCACTTCGTTCAACTCATTTTTGGATGAAAGTAGCAGTTCCTTTGGAAGGAACAGGGTTACTTCTTCTTCCCCTGAGTTTGTTCCGGGATTCATCTTCATCATCCTCCCAATCAATTTCTCCTTCGCACACTCCTTCTTGAGATTCTAATTTTTGTTCTTCTTCTACTATGGGTGTTTCTTGAACTTGTTCGGTTTCTAGGGTTTTGGTAGGAGAGAGGTGTTTTCCATTTTCAAGGTTTTGGGAGATTTTGTGTTTAGGAAAGGTGAAATGCGTGATGTTTTTGCCATTTTGAGAAGTAAGGTTGGGGTTTTATGGTTTGTAAAGAGGTGTGAGGAGGATTATCAATGGCGAAGTTGAAGAGTCTAAGGAACACGGTTTATGAGATGAATTAAAGAGGAAGATGAAATGCATGTAACAGTCGGTGAAGTGTTACACGCGTAAAAAAATAAAAAGAAAAGAAGAAAAAAAATGAAAAACAGATAAATGAGAATAATCATGACTTAATTAAATTTGATTCCTATATTTTTGGGATTTTTCGGATCTTTTTGGATTTTTATGGATTTTTAATTTTGGAAAGAAAATAAAAGCTAAGGAACTTGTGCTATAGGAACAGCTTATGCTACATATCAACGTTCTTCATATTATGCATGTTCTTTACCTTAGGAACAATAAGGGGAGTATTATGTGACATTTGTGAGTTGTTTTATTCCTTTGAATTCATGTTTATGTTTTTGACATCTTATTTTGCAATGGTCTTAGGCAATCAAACATAGTCACTTCATATCACACATAGTAAGTCAAATTAATTCAACATGGGAGACTGGAATAGGAACAATTACTTAAGTTTTATTAAACCTAACTCAAGCCTTAACTTTTCATATCTATCTCTTTGTAGAGGCTTAGTTAGCATATCAGCAATCTGATTTTCAGTTTGACAAAAGTCAAGTTTAATCAAACCTTTTTCCACATTTTCTTTTATAAAGTGATGCCTGATGTGTATATGCTTACCTGATGCGTGTTGTTTCCGCAAAAAAATTAAATTTATAAATCACTCACTAACTCTAACAAATAGATAGGGAAAGTAAGGGTCGAACCCACAGAGACTGCGTTATTATCTTAAACTAATTATCTAATTATATATATAACTACTATTTCATAAATTGGGGGGTTTCAAATATCAGAACTTACTTAAACTATTAAACTAAAATTAAAAATATAAAATGCAAGAAATAAATTCGGTTTTAAAATAAAATAAAGAAGCTAATAGGAGACATGTAATTTTCTCTTGAGACGGGGTTTAATCATTGAATCATTTAACTAGTTGATAGATAGATTGGTTAACAAATAATCCCTTGAACGCAAGAAAATTAGTTGCTTTATGATTCATACTAACTAAACCCCGTGAACGCACGCAAGTTCAAATATATCAATTTAACAATGAAAGCATATATTAAATTAACAAACTTGACCACTTTAAGAACACCAATCAGTTAACTTTAATTAAGCCAGAAAGCTGCAACTATATTAAAATTAACATCACATAAAACTTCAATAATAACATCAGATAAGAAAGCTTCAACTAATAAATTACTGTTAATCCAAACAAATAACCATGAATAAAACCTTAGGTGATCAATCTAAAATTAACATTCATAAATTATAAACTCAAATAACGAATTTCATGTGAATACCCAATCAAACTAATTAATTGAACAAACATAAATCATAATCTCATAAACCATAACAAGATTCAATTACATGTTCCTACTAGTGTAAACTACTCTAAATTAGACATGAAACAAATAAAATAGATAGAAAGAGTAGAGAAAACTCATTAGGGACGAATTTCTAGACTGAAATCTCGTCTTTCTATTGGTGTGTGGCATGTGCTCTACTGCCTTCCTTCATTTTCTTCCGTATTCATCTTCCTCCTCTTTTTTTCCTCCGTAGTCCATACTGCGGCTCCTCTTATTCTTTTGACCTCCGTAGGCTTAGGGTCTGTTTTGTGGCTTTTTTTAATCAAAAGCCCACTTCTCTCTTTTTCTCCTGTTTGCGTGCGTTAAACTTAGGGTCATATGAACCCCTTTTCCTCCTTTGACTCCTCTCTTCTTTTGTCATGAATAATTGGGCTTTTTGTCCTTCTTGATTTGCTGGTGGTGTGTACATGTTGGGAATGGAAGCTAGTTAGTACAAGTGATACATGTGGGCCATTAATATTCAACTCAATACAATTGCATCAATATGGACTGCTTGTGTGCAACATAATTTTGACCAAGTAAACAGCTGAATTAGCTCTTGCTTTCTTTTAAAAGTTGTAGTATCGATCTCAGCTTTCCGTAGCCACTTAAATCGTCTCGTTTGATACCGTATGAGTGAGATATGACCAAAATATTATATCAGCCCTGCATAATTAGTAATACTCGAATTTAGTGCATCTTTCCGAATTCTATTCACATAGGTTATCACTAAATAATTAATACAGACACAAATTCATCTTTTAAACACTAAAATAATTATCAATTGATTAAACCGAAATATTCTAAAAGTATATTATTTAACTCATATAACTCAAGAGACGACACTAAAAGTATTATATTAGATGGTAAAAATATGTATAAATAGGCACTTATCAAATTCCCCCACACTTAGCTTTTGGTCGTCCTCGATCAAAATACTACTAAAAGTAAACTTAATGCAAACTACCAACTAAATGCAAGATCTAATTGACCACCTCAAATTTCTCTATTGGAAATAACTAAATTAGACAAGTATAAGACAAGAAACTAAAACATTTTACGTTAGTCACAAAATCATTGAGAAAAAGTTAGTAGGCATGTTATACTCTTGGCATTGAAAGTGTCATACTATCAAAACTCATAATACTTCATGGAAAAATGGTTTTATTTGCAACTCAAAGATAGCTAGCATGAGTTCACCCTTGTGAATACATCAAGTTCAATAGATAGACCATCACAGATATAATTTAAACATTCTACTCTCATGTGTTTAGGGTTAAATAATATTCACTCAAAAATGTAACCAAGTCGACTCTAACTGAAGTATTTTTCTTTAAACTTGACTATCGTCTCAATTCTCCACTTTAAGAGCGATAAGATGCATAAAGATCAAAAGGGCTTGTAAAGGATTGTAACATGGCTAAGGTTAAAGGGTAGGGAAAATATTTAGGAATGTGGAGTTAAAAGAAGCCAAACTAAAGGAAGCAAAAATACATGACTTAAGATGTTTTAGTCACAACAAACTCCATTTATATATTGAACATCATACTCCAATTTTTTCTTCTTATAATTATATCATTCACCACTTCTTCCTAAATAATAATGCAATGGCAACAATTCAAAATATATTCATAGCATTTCTACCAATCTATAATCTTCAATCACTTCTTTTTTCTGTTTTTCTTCTCAAATAATTTGTTTTTTTTTTTCAATGTCACAATTCCTGTTTTGTTTTTCTTCCCTTTTCTTTTCACAATATTTTTTTTTATAACAAAAACTTATACTACAAACTCAACTTAATAACTCCCCTTAGCCAGGCTTCGGTATAATATGTAGGAGGCCGTAGGTTTGTAATGTATGGTTAGCAAATAAACACGGATTTTTAAGGCTCAAAAGGGCAAAAGAAAGGGAAATAGTATATGAAATAAAATATCTGAGGCTAAAAAAAATGAAAAGAACGCCTAAATCATTTCTTCATAGCATTTGTCACAAACGTCTCAAAGAGTACCAAGTCAAGTTTAAGAGCCACACTTCATTGAGGAACTATCACACAAGAAAAAAAAAAAAAGTAAAGATTGATTAAGATGTGTCAGTCTAATAGGCTCAGAAACTCACAGGCTTTGATCTATCTATCTAGCCAACTTATCTAAGAGAAACAAGATAGTTTTTTTTTTCCAATTATATTATGAATCTCTCAAGTTCAACCATTCTTTTCCAATTATACAGACATTACCAAAATCTTTTATTTCGAAAACATATAAGTTTCAAAAACAAGTTAGATTAGAGTTTCTTATCAAACTTACTAGTAGAAATTCCTTAGGAAACTAAGAGGTGAAATCCTAAATAATGCAGACCAATCCGAAACTAATGCAAATCAAAAGCACATTATATATTTTTTTTGTTTTATTTTATTTTTATGAATGCACGTAAATAAAACTACTATGCAGATGCAAATATATAATCAAGCTCAATAAAATTTCGGCAGCACCTCCCCTAAAATGTAACAATCCATAATTTTTTTTTCAATCACAACACCTGTAATCCAGCAAATATCAATCCAGCACAACTTTATCATCCAAAATTCCCCTACACTTAAAATCAACATTGTCCTCAATGTTATAAAATCAAACTAAAAATAGAAATAGGGAGAAGAAGAGAAAATCAGAACAGGTGAAACAAGGAAAGAGGCAACCTGGTGTATGTAGATTGGAGAAATATTCTCCATATAGTAATTGGTGTCTTGAAAATTGCAATTGAACGAAGAAGGAGATGAACAACGATTTGCAGCAGCAATGTGTAGTAACTAATAGATTCAGCAACATGAGCAAAAGGCAGATGGTAGAAGGCAGAACATCCTAGATCAACAATACATAGAGTACTTAGAGTGGTTTATTGTACTAAAGAAAAATAAAATAAAATAGAAAACAATAAATTCTTAGGTTGCCCCCCAAGCAGCGCCTTTGTTTCTTGTCGTTCGCTCGACAATTGTGCATTGCATGCCGCAATCAAACACCCGCTGCCCCATAAGCAACAGTAGCTAAAGCTATCTCTCGTGCACTCCAAACACAATGTAGTAAAAGCCTTCCTACAAACCAAACTATCATATTAAAGCAAAATTGAACATTCAAATCGTTTTTAGAACATAAAGACTCTTTCCATTTGGTTTGGTTACAAAAATGCAGCATGTTTATCAATTCAAACTTAGAATAATAAGACTTATAATTAAGTGTAAAAGATAAACTTAGTGACTTAGATAATGACATGGATGGTTCAAAAGCATAAGAAAAGTCTTGATCAGAATAGCTATCATTGACTCCAACTATAGGAGAAAGTGTGATGTCCTCTTCTATTTCAAGTGGTGAAAGTGATTCATTCTCAAGCATTTCAATTAAACATCAAGCTCAATTTGCGAAGTATCTCCATAGAATTAATTGGAAAATCATAATTAGGTTTGTTCTCAATACCTAATAGCCGCTCTAAATTCTCAATTTCTGCCAATGCAACCTCATTAAAATTTAACTTATGTCCGACATCTTCAATTTCTTTAGATTCTTCATAAGGTTTTGCTACAAGTCCATCCAATTTTGTTTCCATATTATTTTCAAAAGAACAAGGTAAAATCTGAGAGTCTCTAGAGTAATAATCCACTAGCCACTGTTCATCATCCTCATTATCCGAATCTTCAAACTCATCCCATATTCTCTTATCGGTTTCTTTGGACTCCTCATGGGTAACCTCATATTTATTATCCACCTCACTTATACAACTAAAGTCCTCATCATTGTTCAAAACCATGGCATTAGTTTCACCTAAAAAATAAGTTGGAGGTTTCTCTATGACTTCGCCATCTAATTTATTCTCTATGTTTCTAAGTGTGGCACACAAGCGTTCAATTTGGGTGTCTAGATGGTGGAGATGGTTCTCAGTTTGTTCATGACTACTAGACTCTCGAGAGTGAACTTGCCTTATTTGGAGAGCTAGTTGTTGAACTAAATTTTCCAAAGACTCATGTTGGGTAATAAAACTGGAAACTTGGTTACTAATATTAGCAACTACAACTTTAAACTCAGCAATATGTTTAGTTTGCTCCTTAAGTTGCCTTTGGATTTTCACTTCATAATCATTTTTCGACCCATATTGTTCACCGTTAAGGGCCATAGTAGCTATTAACTGTCTCGCTTCACTAGGAGCTTTATTCACCAAAGTTCCACCACTAGCGATATCTATTAAACGTTTCTGGTCATCTAACAAACCATCATAAAAAATTCGATTAGGACATTCTCAGTCAGTTGATGTTGTGGGCATGAAATGCAAAGTTTATTAAATCTTTTCCAATACTCATGCAATTGTTCATCTTTATCTTGCTCAATACTACATATTTGTTTCCTTATTAATATAGTTATGTTAGCAGGTTGGTATTTTTCAAGAAAAGCTCTCGGAAGGCTATCCCAAGAAGTAATAGATCCAATGGGAAGATAAAGTAACCAATCTTTAGCTAAATCATGTAAAGTAAAAAGGAAAACACGAAGTTTAATACCATCATCATCTTTACCATTTAGCGACAAAGTAGAGCAAGCAAGAGAAAATTCTTGTAAATGTCTATGAGCATCTTCCTTATCATGACCATAGAATTTAGGTTTAATTCCGATAAAACCTAGATCAAGTTTGAATGATTTCTCTAAGGCGGGAAAAATAACACTCATGGGTGCCTCATATGCATTGAACATAAGTTCTTTCAAGCTCTTTTCACCTTCTCCTGCTATTTCACTAGCCAATAATCACACAAAAAATATAAATGTAAATATACGATCAAGTAACAAGAACCTAGAAATAAACAAATAACTAGATAAATAATAATACTAAAACAATAGTCTAAGATAATAGATTATACAGTCCCCGGCAACGGCGCCAAAATTTGATGCGTGTCGTTTTCGCAACAAAATTAAATTTATAAATCACTCACTAACTCTAACAAATAGATAGGGAAAGTAAGGGTCGAACCCACAGAGACTGCGTTATTATCTTAAACTAATTATCTAATTATATATATAACTACTATTTCATAAATTGGGGGGTTTCAAATATCAGAACTATACTTAAACTATTAAACTAAAATTAAAAATATAAAATGCAAGAAATAAATTCGGTTTTAAAATATAATAAAGAAGCTAATAGGAGACATGTAATTTTCTCTTGAGACAGGGTTTAATCATTGAATCATTTAACTAGTTGATAGATAGATTGGTTAACAAATAATCCTTGAACGCAAGAAAATTAGTTGCTTTATAATTCATACTAACTAACCCCGTGAACGCAAGCAAGTTCAGTCCTAATCAAATATATCAATTTAACAATGAAAGCATATATTAAATTAACAAACTTGACCACTTTAAGAACACCAATCAGTTAACTTTAATTAAGCCAGAAAGCTGCAACTATATTAAAATTAATATCACATAAAACTTCAACAATAACATCAGATAAGAAAGCTTCAACCTAATAATATTACTGTTAATCCAAGCAAATAACCATGAATAAAACCTTAGGTGATCAATCTAAAATTAACATTCATAAATTATAAACTCAAATAACGAATTTCATGTGAAAACCCAATCAAACTAATTAATTGAACAAACATAAATCATAATCTCATAAACCCATAACAAGATTCAATTACATGTTCCTACTAGTGTAAAACTACTCTAAATTAGACATGAAAACAAATAAAATAGATAGAAGAGAGTAGAGAAAACTCATTAGGGACGAATTTCTAGACTGAAATCTCGTCTTCCTATTGGTGTGTGGCGTGTGCTCTACTGCCTTCCTTCATTTTCTTCCGTATTCATCTCCCTCCTCTTTTTTTCCTCCGTAGTCCGTACTGCGGCTCCTCTTATTCTTCTGACCTCCGTAGGCTTAGGGTCAGTTTTGTGGGTTTTTTAATCAAAAGCCCACTTCTCTCTTTTTCTCCTGTTTGCGTGCGTTAAACTTAGGGTCATATGAACCCCTTTTCCTCCTTTGACTCCTCTCTTCTTTTGTCATGAATAATTGGGCTTTTTGTCTTTCTTGATTTGCTGGTGGTGTGTACATGTTGGGACTGGAAGCTAATTAGTACAAGTGATATATGTGGGCCATTAATATTTAACTCAATACAATTGCATCAATATGGACTGCTTGTGTGCAACATAATTTCGACCAAGTAAACAGCTGAATTAGCTCTTGCTTTCTTCTTAAAAGTTGTAGGTCTCGATCTCAGCTTTCCGTAGCCACTTAAATCGTCTCGTTTTGATACCGTATGAGTGAGATATGACCAAAATATTATATCAGCCCTGCATAATTAGTAATACTCGAATTTAGTGCATCTTTCCGAATTCTATTCACATAGGTTATCACTAAATAATTAATATAGACACAAATTCATCTTTTAAACACTAAAAATAATTATCAATTGATTAAACCGAAATATGCTAAAAGTATATTATTTAACTCATATAACTCAAGAGACGACACTAAAAGTATTATATTAGAGGGTAAATATATGTATAAATAGGCACTTATCATTAACTCTTGAATGATGCACTGGATCTTTTAAAATACTAATGGCACTAGTATTATCACAATAAATAGGAACACAATTAAAGTTTATTCCATAGTCACAAAGCTATTGCTTTATCCAAAGCATTTGAGAGCAACATGCAGCAGCAGCAGCTACATATTCTGCCTTAGCAGTGGATAAAGTGAATGTGTTTTGTTTCTTGGTACTCCAAGAAACTAAACTATGACTAAGAAATTGAACCATACCTGATGTGCTTTTCCTATTTAGAAGATCTCCTACATAATCTACATCTGCATATCCTCTTAGATCAAATGTGTCACTTCTTGGATAGTAGAGTCTAAGATCATCTGTTCCTTTAAGATATCTAAGAATTCTCTTCATGGTAGTTAGATGAGATTCTTTGGGATTAGCTTGAAATCTAGCACACAAACCAACACTGAAAGCTATGTCTGGACGACTAGCAGTTAGATACAAAAGTAAACCAATCATTCCTCTATATTTGCTTGATCAACACTTGTTCCTATGGAGTCTTCATCTAATCTAGTTGAAGTTCCCATAGGAGTGTGATTTATCTTTGAATATTCGAGGCCATATTTCTTCAATAGTTCCTTTACGTATTTTTGTTGGTGAACAATTATTCCTTTTTTCAGTTTGCTTGATTTCACTACTAGAAATAGAGTATTTTCTCAACGCAATTGTCTCAACACTTTACTTAAGTGTCAAATACAATCAATAAAGCGCTTATTTTCTCAACGCTCTTATGTGTTGCAGATTTCTCATCACAAAAAAGCGTCGAGAATTATTGCCACGTGCCCACACATGTCAACCTAAACCCCGCTTCTTTTTTTTTGGGCGACAAAAACATACTAAACCCGCTATTTTCGAATTTTTGATGAAAAAATAATAATCATCAGCTCTCTTAACCGCGTATTATATAGGCGTAACCACTAACCACCTAATAGTAGTGGAATACTCACGCAAATCTCAACCGTAATCTCAGAGTTTGCAGCGTTCTTGAACTTCATATTCAAGGTGGATGCTTTACGAGCAAATTCTTCATATTCAAGGTTAATTCAAGCTGCTATTTGACACAAATTCTGCAAATTACAGGTGACAAATTTTTAATTGACGCAAACTCCATACTCGGTTGATTTCTTCTGCAAATTACTCAAGGTCAGTGATTTTGAGCAAATTCTTCATTCTTTGCTGTTTATGAAACGAAAAAAGTTCCAAATTAATCCAAAATCTCATTCAATTAGTTCCGACGAAGTCGTAAATTCGCTAATTTACATATGTTCTTTTGTCCACGCAACACCTAAGTGAAATTCTTGGGAATTTTGTTGAATTTTGTTAAATTCGCTAATTTTGCTTTCTGTGAATTTATGTTATTTTTTGTTTTCTAGGTTGTATTTGCACTACTTTTCAAATTCCATAGGTTTGTGGGTACTTAAGTCAGTTTCTTGGGTATCTTACTGAAGAGGGGAAGGGTGGCAGAGGATAATTGTTTGTGATTGTTAATATGTATGAAGTCCAAATACAAGAATTACTTTAGGTGTAGATAAATGCTGTATTTTGCTCAAAATTTATGACATTAGATGAACTATCTCTGTATAAATTCTGATAATTGGAATATAAACCATACCTGAGATCTTCTCCAGAGGCACATATCGGCAAACATAATTAGGAATTGTTATGTCAGAGCTGATCGTTCTGTTTTATTATTGTCATGCTTTGTAACTGAGCCCTAGGCTACAGTGAGTGGTATTTCTTTTTAAGTTATTCTTGCAGTTTTAAAAACTAGGGCACATTTGTCTTCTTTTAACAAAATTTGTCTGAAAAATATTGATTACTATGTACTCCTAAAAAAATAAAACAGATGTTCTTATCTAAGTAGCTAGATAGGAAGAATACTACACTATATAAAATCATAGATGTGTACATGTTATACATGAATTAAAATTAGTGTCTATTTGTACCTTTCTTTGTGAACTGATGTATCCTAGTTCAATTAGTGTCTATTTGTACCTTTCTTTGTGAACTGAACCTTTATGCCGCTGTCAAAAGGATGCGGGGTAATAACATAAAAGAGATGAAATTTCAAATTGAACCTTTATGCCGAGCTTTTTTTGCATTCCGTTTTCGTAGCAAGAGAAAGTGTAGTGTATCTTGATTTGCTTTTCATTCCATTTCTCTACTTAATCGTTAATGCAAAGTCAAAGGTTGCTGTTGGGATTCATCAATTTCTTCACATTCTTTGACTCTCTTTTACGGAAGTTTGTCTGCATTTGATAAAGAATACGAGCATCCTTGCTTCACACAGGATGTAGGACATGAGTTTGAGAAATCTGCAGCACTTGGCGGATCAATGCGATAGTTCTTACGTGGTCTTTGATTTAATCTGGAAGAAGGAAATTGAGCCCAAAATATATTTGTCCATATGAAATTTTGAGCTGAATAAGGGAAGTTGCATATGAATTAGCCTTACCTCTAGAGTTTATGAAATTTTCAGGAACATATAGGCCTCTTCCCCATATACAGTAACCTAGTTTATATCCAGCTTACATTGTCCAACATGAGGTCCATACACCTGGTCAAGTTCAAAATCCTTTTAAGGATTGGTCAATGTCTCATCACCAGTATTAACACGGACAGTGTATCATCAGGAAATTCAACAACAGATTGGCCTTCATTTTCAAAAATGGTCTAGTGCGACAAAATACCTTTACGTATTTTCTGCATAAAGCTACCCCTGTTAATATTTAGCAGAAAAATCGAAGATACCTTGCTTATACTTTCCATAAAATAACAAGCCTACACTGTCCAATGACCATAATCTCTGAAAATATGTCATGCTTTTGGAAAGTATGACACAAAAGAAAATGTAAGGGAAGGAAGGCCATGTCAGTGATGGATAACTCACAGAGATTATGAATACCTTTGGCTGTCAACAAGTCATTGAACAACCTTTTCTTCTCGCTTATCAAAGGAATAATTATTGCCTCGGCTTCAAGGGCAGCCTGATCTGAGGAAGAAAACAGCTTAAACTTGTAATAAATCCTGTATTTTGTAAATCATAACCTGTAAAAGACAAGGCACGCTGCAGACGTATAAGAAACATTCCAAAAGCAGAGGGAGATAATATGCAGTAGGTTCTTTAAGCCCTTTCAGCAGGTTATATGTAGGTTCTTTAAGCCCTTTCAGCAGGTTATATGCAGTAGGTGGGGAGGAGGAGAGCAGAGGGAGATAATAGGTTCTTTAAGCACTTTCAGCAGGTTATATGCAGTAGGTGGGGAGGAGGAGAGCAGAGGGAGATAATAGGTTCTTTAAGCACTTTCAGCAGGTTATATGCAGTAGGTGGGGAGGAGGAGAGCAGGTCCATTAGATAAAGATCTTAATTTGAATTGGCAAGAAGGATTTGCACTTTGCTTGCCTTTAACTGTTATTTGCAAAATATGAAATGTCAAACTGAACTCAATTATTTTTTAAAGTAGTTTTATCTGCTAATAATGCAGCTGGTCTCTATGCAAAAATTACGTGTTAAGTTTATGTTAAGTTTATCTTTACTGCTGGGTAAGTGCCACGTGATTGACTTTTATTACTAACCATCTTATTGTATCTAATCATGTCTTTAATTTGTTCAGTGTTCCAAGAGTGGCATGGCCTCATAGGTGTTGATTGCTCACGAGTGCTATATTTCATTGAGTGTTTGTGTGATTGTGCGAGGTGAGTGCATCTTTTTACTCTTAACATATGATGTTATATTTACATGTGTAGTATATTATAATATTTGATTCTAGGCACATTATACAACATTTGATTATAATCTTGTTGTGGGTACTCTTACGAACATGATTACATATATAATAATCATGATAAAGTTATTCTATGTATGATTTTGATTGTACTCTCTATGAAATTCTTGATAGTTTGTAACCATATTATTCATGAGTATACAATGGTACTTTTTGTTGCCCTCGTAGTTATGAATGGGAACTACATTCTTGTATGATAGTTTAGTTTGCATTGAATAGACAATCTAATATTTTTTCCCCTCGTTTTTTTTAATATCTAATATTTTTTTCCCCTTGTTTTTTTTAATATCTAATATTTTTTCCCCTTTTTTTTTTTAATGTAGACATACCTATGACAAAGCTTATATATAATTAGAGTAGAATTGATGTATAATATAGTGGTATAAAAGATAGGGGATAAGCTCACACCTTCAAAATGATGATAGTATTTAATCTAACATGAACTTTTCGTTTTTATGATTCTTCATATTATTGTTTTGTGTAGCCATGGATACGAATTGGATTAATTTACGAAATGATGATCCGGCTTTTTATAAAGGTTGCATGAATTTCATTGAGCTAGCTAAAGAGACTCTTGTAGAAGGAAAAACTCGATGTCCATGTAGTAAGTGCAAGTTGCGTAAATGGTATACCGCGGATGATGTAGGGGGACATATTTTGTTTAATGGTTTTCACAAGGAGTATAGGAATTGGATCTTTCACCGTAAAAATGATGAAACAAGTAGTACCCAAGGACCTCTTAGTAGCCAAGAAACGATAGTAGGTCGAGACGATATTCGGGCCTTGCTAAATGATGCATTTAGTGTTAGCATTCCACCATCCACTTCTCAACCTCAAGATCAATCTTTTGAAGAACCACATTTGGAGGAGGAAGTATTAGGCGACATGCATGAGGAGGATGATTTCCCTTTTGAGGTAGATACTGAAATTCCATCCTTCAATACCAAAGAAGAAGAAATCAAATATAAAAGACTAATTGAAGCTTCTAATGAGGTTCTTTATGAGGGGTGTACTACATTTTCAAAACTATCATTTCTTTTGCATCTATTTCATCTTAAGTGTATGTTCCATTGGTCTGCCGAGTCAGTCACAAAATTGCTTGAACTTTTGATAGATGCATTTCCTCAAATAATGGAGTTTCCGTCATCCTATTATGAGGGGAAGAAGGTGATTAAGGATTTGGGCCTAGGTTATGAGAAAATTGATGCTTGTCCTAATAATTGCATGTTGTATTGGGGTGACTCAGCGGAAAAAGATGAGTGTCAAATCTGTCATACGTCAAGGTGGAAGGCGGCTAAAGGTAAGGAGGGTGATATAAGTGAGAAAGGTAAAGAAGCCTGTAAAAAAGGTGAGCCAGCTAAGGTTATGCGATATTTTCCTCTTATTCCTAGGTTAAAGAGAATTTACATGTCATCAAAAACAGCAAAAGACATGAGATGGCACAAAGATGATCGTGACAGTGATGGTATGTTAAGGCACCCAGCAGATTTGAGATTTGAGAATTCTTTGCATAATGTTTCATTTGTTGCTCCGAATATGATGTCATCAACATATATTTGAGCAAGTAAAATGTCAGTTGCTTTTGATTTTAGGAACAAGGTTTTATCAACCTTTCCTATTTTAAAATTGTTCTGTAAAAGGAACTTAGATAATCTCTCGTACCATGATCTAGGCGCTTGTTTTAACCCATAAAGAGCTTATCAAGCTTTAGACATGTTGGGAGATTATTTTTTCAAAGCCATGGGGGTTGTTCAACATATACATCTTCATTTAGATAGCCATTTAGAAATGCACACTTAACATCCATTTGATATAATTTAAATCCCATTAAGCAGCAAATGCAATTAGAATTCTAATGGCTTCTAATCAGCTACAGGAGCAAAGGTTTCTTCATAATCTATTCCTTCTTGTTGATTTAACCTTTTACCAAGTCTAGCTTTGTTTCTACAATGGTTCCATATTCATCTAGTTTTTTCTAAACACCCATTTTAAGCCAATTACTTTTTGTTGTTTAGATGAGGAACTAGATGCCATACCTTGTTTCTTTCAAACTCATTTAATTCAGCTTGCATGCAGTAATCCAATCAGAGTCAGTTAAGGTTTCTTCATGATTTCTTGGTTCCATCATTGATAGGAACGCATTAACTGAGATCTAGTTTGCGTACCTTTGGATATGTCACTGATTATGAGTTCCATTGGATGTGACTTTTGTTCTCCAAGGTTTTGGTTGAAACTCTCTTATAGGAACATGTTGTTCCTCATGAGTTCCTTGAGTAGATGAGGAACTCTGATCAGTTGTTCCTCTGTTAGCCTGTGGACTCAGTTCCTTCATTTGAGGAACAGGAACACTTTCTCCCTTGAGGAACAGGAACATCATTGTTGTATTATTTTCAATTTCGTTCCTTTCCTCTTTACTTCTTCTTTCTTTGAATCTGCATTTTTCTCACTTGGTTGTACCAACCAATTCATAGTCATCAACCTGTATGCTTGGATTGTATTTGTCAGATTCATCAAAGATTACATGTGAATACTTTCTTCACACACATAGTTCTTTTGTTATATACTCTATAAGCTTTACTATGTGAGAGTATCCTAAAATATTGCTTCATCACTCCTTGCATCAAATTTTCCAAGATTATCTTTTCCATTATTATGCACATAAACATTTGCACCAAATGTTCTAAAATAGTGATATTTGGTTTCTTTCCAAAGTAAAGTTCATAAGGAGTTTTTTAATGATAGGTCTCATCATGGCACGATTAATTATGTGACAAGCAGTATTAACAGCTTCAGCCCAAAAGTTCCTTGGAAGTTACTAGCAATTAACATGGTTCTAGACATTTCCTCCAAAGTTCTATTTTTCCTTTCTACAACACCATTTTGTTGTGGTGTTCTAGGGGCAGAAAAATTATGATCTAGGCCATTATCTCTGCTTAAGTCATCAAATTTATAATTTTCGAATTCTTTGCCATGATCTGATCTAATGTGCATTATTTTATGCCACTTAATTTTGAACTCTTTTAGCAAAGACAAGGAACTCATCATAAGTTTCATCTTTACTAGAGAGAAAAATAACCCAAGTATACCTAGAGTAGTCATCACAATAACAATACATACCTCTTTCCACTTCTGCTTTGAATTCTCATGGTCCACATAAGTCCATATGAATCATTCTAATGGTTTAGTGGTACTTACAATCGTTTTATAATTGAAAGAGGATCTTACTTGCTTACCTCGTGCACATGCATCACAAACTTGATCAATATGAAATTTTATGGATGGTAATCCTAAAACAAGTCTTTTGATCTAAGTTTCTCAAGTAATGAAAAGCTAGCATGTCCTAGACGCTTGTGCCAAAAAGTGAATCATCTTCAATAACACTAAGACAAGTTAAATTGATTTGAGGAACAAGGTCAGATCCACAATGTATGTGTTCCCTTTCCTTGTTCCTTCCAAGATAACCTTCTTAGTTTTAATGTTATGATCAAGCATTTTTCTTATCAAATTTTCAGTATTTCCCTTACAGAATTGAGAAATACTTAATAGATTATGTTTTAGACCTTCAACTAAAAATACATTTTCAATGGAGTGTAATGGTGACTTACCAACCTTACCCATGCAACTATGTTACCTTTCTTATTTCACCAAATGTTACACTTCCACCTTCATAGGTTGTGAGTGAGAGAAACTTGTTTTGTCTCCTGTCATGTGCTTGGAACAACCACTATCGAGATACCATGTGTTGTTCCCCTCACTCCAACCTGCAAAAATCAACTAGTTTTAGTTGTAGGAACCCCTCTTTCGTGGGTTCCTGTTCTTGACTAGGATTTGTTTGACAACCCATTTTTTTTACTTATTTCACATTTTTCCAATCATCTCAGATTTTAGTTGACATTGATTTATGTAATGACCTACCTTCCACAATACATACAAAATTTCACTAGGTAGATCAACATATTTCTTTGTCTTGTTCCTTTTCTTGTAGTTTTCAAAACCAAGACCTTCTTTCTTTTGGTCTGTGGTTTCTCAATCCACTTAGGAACACATGATTTTGCCTCTGTTCCTTGCGACAACCAGTTCCTTTTTAAGATTACAGATCTGTTCCTTTAAAAAATTTTTTCTTTATTTAATTTTCAATCTCAGATCTGTATCCTTTCAAAGGGGTTGATCTTATATCAAAGGAACTCAGAACAGGGACAAACTTTTTCAAGTGTGAAATCTCTAAATTAATTAGATAATTTTCATTTTTCAAACTTTCATAATATTCTTTGATTTTTAAGTTTTTTCAAACAAATCAAAGAATCTGTTTCAACATCTGTTCTCATTTTCTTAAGCCATTCTATGTGTTCCTTGCAGCCTTTAAGGCTTGTTCGTTTGTTCACGTTTTTCACGTTCATCTCTACATTCAAGAATTGCATCATAAAGAAGATCATATATTTCAGGCCTAGTTTTACCATCTAAGTCTGACTCAAGACCATGTTGACTTACCTCAACTTTTCTTCATCTTCTTTTTCTCATTTTGCCATGAGGCAAAGGTTTGCTGTTTCTTCAGTTGTTGTTCCTCTTCCTTCCGTCTCTGAATCTCCCCAAGCAGCTATCATAGCTTTCGCAACTTTGCCTTAGAGAAAGGTGCTTTGATTCTTTGTTCCTTTCAGCAAAGCGTTCCTTGTTCCTTTCTTTGGTTTTTCATTTTCCCAAAGAGGACATTCCTTGATGAAGTGATCTGTACTACCACATTTATGACAAGCAGCTTTGTTAGAAAATTTCTTAGTTTTACCTTTGAAGTTTCCTTCTTCATGTTCCTACATCTTTCGAAATTTTCGAACCATGAGGGCTGCTTCTTCTTCTTCTGAGTCGAATCATCTTCATCATCTACTTTGAGAGCAATGAATTTTGATTTGGAGCTTTCACCATATTCAATGTCAAGGTGAAGCTCATGAGTCATAAGTGACCCAGCCAGCTGTTTTAAGAACTTAGTGAAGTCTTTTGTTTCTTGAAGAGCAGTGACTTTAGCCATCCATCTGTCCTTAGGAAGACTCCTAAGAACCTTTCGAACCTGTTCCTCAGATGAAATAAACTTTCCAAGAGAAGCCAACTCATTAATAATGTTAGTAAAACGAGTAAACATGTCTCGGATGCTTTCCTTGGATTCATCGAGAACAGTTCATATTGATTCATAAGTAAATCAATTTTATCTTTTAACTTCATTAGTTCCTTCTGGGTTACTTCTAGTAAATCCCATATTTGCTTTGCAGATTTGCATCCATGATCCTATTATGTCCATGGGGTCGAAGTCCACAATGCAATAATTTAATAGCCATGACATTTACTTCCATTTTTCAAAATCAGCTTTGTCATATTCATAGAGGGGTTTTAAAGTTACCTCATTTTTGTCATTTGTAGTTGTGACCTCGAAATCACCAACTTCAATGACTCTCCATACCTAGTAGTTTTCAGCTTTGATGAATATCTCCATGCGGTTCTTCCACTAGTTGTAGAACATCCCATTGAACATGGGAGGGCTTTGCCTAGAGTAACCTTCGTCAAATTTCTCGGCGGTATTCATTGTTTCTTGGATCTTTTTCTCATTAGGGTTTCCCATCTCTCGTGAGTTCTAGCTCTGATACTAATTGTTATTTCCCTAGGAACACTACAAGAGGGGGGTGAATTGTATGTCTAGAAATAAATGTAACTTTTTGCGGAAATTTAAAATTAAACATATAAACAAGCTAGAGGAACACAAGGGATTTTTACGAGGAAAAAGTTCTTGGGCCTAACAAGAAGAAACAACCTCGATCACTAGGGATTTTAAACTCAACTCTTTTACTAATTAGGCCAAACAACTTTGTTGCAACCTAATTTTATTCTCGAGCCACACCTTGAGTTCCTAAACTCAAGTTCATGAGCCACTGTTCCCTTAACAGCAGTTCCTCTCAACTTCACTCGAAGTTTTCTCACTCTTAGCTTTACTCAAAGCTTCTCTCTTACAGAACTTCACTCAAAGTCCCCTTACCCCAAAAACCAAAATACAATTGATCGAAATAAGCTTAGTGGAATTAGAGTAAGTAAGCAAAGAACAAATTACTATTATGAGAGAATGAAGGCACTTACACTTAATTAGTTAAACTCACTAAATCACTTAGTCAGACACACTTTGGAACTTACTTAGACTTCAATATTTATAGTGACAGTAATATAGAACGTGGGAATTAAAAACGTGTATATGTGAAAAACCATTATCTCATGATGTTCCTTCCCTCAAGGAACACGTTCCTTAACACATCCCATGATCACTGCTTAGACGTGGACATGTTTTAGTTACTGCTCTTAGATTATTGGAATTAATTGAGTATTATCCGAATATCAGTTTTAATTTAAAACAGATTTAATATTAAAACCGAAATTAAATCCTTAAGAAAATATTATCTTTTAAATAATATCCTTTTAAAAACCGAATAATATTTTTCTTATCTTTTTCGAAACACAAAATCTTTTCCTTAAAAGTTTTTTCATAAATTCGGATTTTCTCTTTGATTAAAACGGTTACCTATTTTTTAGGCATAATCTACTCAACTTCCATTAGTGAACCGTTATAATGCTTCGAGCCTATGTCTAGTTCCTCTTATTTATAAGTTCCTTTAACTGATGTGTTTAGTGCCAATTCGTCTGTTCCTTACAAAGGAACAAACTATCATTCTCAAATAAAACTGCCAATGTTCCTTACCAACATTACTCGTTCCTTTACAATGGAACTAGAAATAAAAACGCCTTGCTTTATTCTTCTTGTTCCAATGCGGCTCCAGTATCAATTAGAGAAACATCTTCACTTAGTCTTCAAAATCCTCACTTGATTTCTTCCTTGACTTAGTATTATCTTTGTTCCTTTCAATGATACCTTAAGATTCATACACTTAAATAATTCATTAGTCCACTACTTAGTTTGCATCTTTGTTCCTTTGTCATCATCAAAACTAGGGTTCAACATTCCTCTCAAACTTCACTCGAAGTTACTTTCTCTTTCTCTTTCTCTTTCTCTTGCTTCACTCAAAGCTTCTCACACTTACAAGAGTTCACTCAAACCCTTTACCCAAAAATACAATTTGTAAGACAATGGAAGAGTAATAACTCGAATAAAGTAAGTATGAATTCTCTTAGGAAAGACACTGACTCTTTTAGACAACTAAGAATATTTAGCTACGCCAGACACAATTTGTTCTAAGGTTTAGGCGCCTATTTATAGACAATTTAGACAAGACATAAACTTATCCACTAATTAATCCATTATCCCATGATGTCAATGACTCTAATTAATTAATTAGTTTATTTTAAATATTCCTTGAGAAGTAATTAATCCACTTCCTCCGCTACTTAACTTAAAACTAAGAAGCAGTAAGTATTACGTGGTTTTAGATACTTGGAGAATAATTAAACTATTTAAATTAGTTAAGACTTAGGAAATAACTAACTAAGCCCACTAACCACAAACTACAAACGTGTAACAGTAGTTTAGGCGTGATAACTAATTTTTGGGGAGTAAATAAAATATTTACTTTAAATAGTTTTTAGGAAATTATCTATAAAAATAAGTTTGATTAAAATGAAAATCATTTTTATATTTAAAAAGAAAATCTTTTTAAAACCGGAAACTATATTTAATTTTGAAAACAAAATCTTTTCGTTTAATTTACAGTATATAAGATAAGATAGAAACCGTTTGATATTTATCTTAATAAAATCATAAAATCAATTTAAATCTTTTCCTAACAAACTAATAACAAATTCTCTATAATAGTGGATATAGTCAAAACTAACTTAAAACTTATAACTATCTTGTTAGGCGCACAAGTAATGTTAGGCGCCCTACTTAGAAGTTATTTAGGTATTCCTAAAGCTGTCTATAAGTTTGTTCCTTAACCTTGTTCTCAACTGTGCCAGTGTCTGTTCCTTTCATGGGAACAGAACCAAGTTCCGTTTGAGAATTCACCATAAACTAAATTGAGCTTTCGCTCAACCTTAACATGAAGATATTAAATACACCCTAATGTATTCTAATCTTCACTCCAAGCTTGATACTTCATCACTCAAACATCTTCACTTCGATGTTTGATTAGTTCTCCATTTTAATCTTCAATCGAGTATTCTCTTTGCTCGACAATGAATTACCTAGCAATAACATAAATAAAATACACTATGTCTTTTGGGGTTAAGTCATCTTCAAAACTCAAGGGTAAACAATTTCCCCCCTTTTGAAGATGGCAATTGTTTGGGCCCAATATAGCCCAGTGTGCCGCCACTTGCTCCAAAGCTCTTCGCTAGCGTGGCAGTCCTCCAGTGGGACCCACCTGCCTTAACTTCTGTGCCAGCATGGCAGAAACATTCTTCACACATTTCAATACCTATAAATACTGGGCAAATCCCCATTTATTGAGGTAATGAATTCTAGATAAACTACTTCACATATCCCAATTTATTAATATACATCAATTGACTTGATTGTCGGAGGGGCGATCCCGGATCCACCCTCGGGGTAGTCTAACTCTCGTCCTATGCAGGTCTCCTAGCAGTCTTAGAGCATCTAGCCCTCATTAGTCCTAATCTCGATCCATCCCACATAATACAAGTTTTTACCCGAAACAGGTTGGCGCCGTCTGTGTGGACATCGAACTATTAGTCATCGCCATCACTCGGAGAAACCGGAGGCGACAAAGGAACCATGTCCCCTCTCATCACTCGAGAGAACCATCCCATGAGGTGGTCGACGAGACAGCGGAGAACCCCCGGCAGACCCCTGTTCTCTCGGCCCGCAACCAGCCCATCCTCGAAGAGATTAACCCTCGAGAGGCTGCAAGTGCAGTTAACCTTGGGACGCCTCGAGTTAGTACAGCTCAAACCCCAGCGGGCCACCCGCGATTTGAGCAGACCAGTCCTAACCCGGTCACTCAATAGGACCTTCAGCAGCTAGCCGACCCCCTCAGGGACAATTTTGAGCGTGACCTCCGAGCTCTGATACTAAACTTCTAAGTAGGAGGAGAAGGGACCTCGAACAGGCCCCCTCTGCCTCCCATGCCTCGACTGGTGATTGACCATACTTGAGTAGGAAACCTCGATCAACCCAAGGTCATAGCCCTCGATCCGCTGAACTCACCGCGAGTGTCTCGACGGGCAACTTAAGCCGCCCCCAGCAGGGGGGACGCGCGACACGTGATCAACGAGCGCCATCTGAGAAATAGTGACCGTGACCCTCGAGAAATCTTGAACGAAAAGCGAGCACAATCTAGGGCAAGGAATACGCCTCCCAGCCCTAAACGGGAACAGAGGGAACCTCGAGAGAGAAAACCTCAAGAGAGGGAACCTCGGGAGAAAGAACCTCGACATCGATGGGGTCATAGACAGCGGGCATCGAGTTCTTAATCCAACCACGAGTCGGAAGTCCAAATGGGCAACCAGGGTTCGCAACACCCTTCGGAGAGAACATCATGAGAACTCTCACCCCTTGAAAGGTTAAGGTTCCCCCCATCGACCATTATTATGGAACAACAGACCCATCGATCACATGGCAGCTTTCAAGTGTAGATGAGTGTTCAGACTAGTAGTGAGGCTGCATGGTGCAAGTTCTTTCCGACCACTCTAAAGGGGTTGGCCTTAACCTGGTTCACCGAGCTCCCCTCCGGGAGTATATCGAGCTTCACCGCCCTCGAGACAGCTTTCAAGCAGAACTTCATCCCGGGTAGAAGGCACGAATACACTCCTCGAGCGGATAACCCCAGGGATGTCCATCGAAAAGAGAAAGACAAAAAGCCTCGATTGGAAACCAACTGGAACGACCCCTAGTATAACTTGAACCAAAGAGAGATCTATCTGAATATCAAAGGGAAGTATCCCCTGCCAAAGCCTAATCCCATCCGGACATCCGTCAACAAACGGGATAAAAGGCTCCGGTGTGAGTTCGATCACGACTATGGACACACCACACGTGACTGTCGAGAATTAAAGAGAACGCTAGACAAGCTATATAATACCCCGCATTTTCGTAGCCCTCCATAGCCCTCACTTCCTCCATTAATGGAGATTGACTAAGCTCCTTTTCTCTATAAATAGCAACCCAAACACATTCAATTGCTCAAGCAAACAATCCAAAAAGGTTTGCTTCAACTCAATTCCTTTCTCTTAATTTCTGAAATTTTTGTTTTTGCAAATCTAAAATAAAATTGAAAACCACCATTAGTGTAACAGCCCGCTCTTCCGAGCTGCTAACTAAACACACTTAAGATCCATAAACAAGGATTAACTCTCAAATAAATTACTTCGCAGCGGAAAAATATCCTTAAATACACCAATATCTCCAATAATATTCCTAAATATCATATACAACGAAACATAAATAACTATTTTTAAATCAGCTATCTATATACAAACTCAATCCTAAATCTAGGACGACACCATAATCTTGCTTCACTTCCATTCTGGAGCTCTTGATACCAAACCTGCAAATTCAGAGAAGAAAATACAAAACAAACACAATTCCAAAATGAGTGGAAAACTCGTAACCTTTACTTCAGCCCGTTATAAACATTTTATTTCTCAAATCATTTCCTTTTCATTACAACGCTGGCATAGCTCATTCTCTTAAACAATCAGTGGCAAGTACAGGCTTTGGACAAAGAACAAACACTGCCTCCAAGGTTCGTTATGGAGCCCAGCAATACTACCCCCAAGGTTCGTTATGGAGCGTAGCCGACCGTATCAGGTCAAATAGTAACCATCCTCCACCAATACCTTACCCACTTACTATATTCAGTTCATAAACTAAGCCAGCAAAACAGTTGCGTATTAATAATCAATCAATGCCATTTCATCATCACATTCATAACTATGGCCATAGTACGAACTTATTTATGAAAAATAAAATAAAGAGATCTGCACACAGAAGGACAAGAGTAAATGATTTTACTGAACATAAAACTTACCTGAACGCATTCCAATTCCAACAATACCACTTCCTTCATAATCCCGAATGGTACTTCACTCTCATAATTATCCTCCAAGAATCACCTCACAACGAGAATGATAATCAATAACCAATCTTAACATTCTAAACTAGAAACAAAATCATAACCATTCCTAGAAAAGATATAACCATCATACTAGCCATAACATTCTAAAAATGAACTCTAACTAATCTAAACTAAATCTGCAAAACAGAAACTAAGCAATACTATAACTTCCACACTTATCTCCAAATATAACAACTCCAACAACATAACATCAATCACAATAGCAGAATAACAACAACACCATCTCGACCCCAACAATAACACCAACACATGGCCACCAACAGAGCTTCTGGAGAGAAAGTGCTGGGGGAAAAACAACAACAAGAACAACACTTCCACCCAGCAACATCAATTACATTTACAATTTAACAACAACAAATCCACAAGAGGAAAAACAAGACAAGAAAACTACCTAGCGTCGGCTTAGTGTGGCATCACCCACATGTTGCACCAACTGATTTTCAGAGGAGAAAGAATGGGACAGCAGTAGCAGTAGCCTAGCAGCAACAACGACGACCAATACAACAACAAACAACAACACAACGACAACACAAACAACCACCACGACGACAGCACAATAACAACCACACAATAAAACAGTACAAACAGTAGCAACAACAACAAATAATAACTTGGGGCTTGGACCACTAATTCCATAATTTGAAACTTAAAAAAAATAGACAAGAGGTGTATACCTCTGCTCTACTTGAGCAGCGAAGAACAGGGCATACAGGCGGGGGTTTCAAGTCTTTGACGAAGTCAGCGAGGTTCCGGTGAGGCTAAGCAACAGCAACACGACACCGACGACAGGAATCCGGCGGTTTTTCGTCGAGCAACAACTTAGAGCAGCAGCAGCAAAACCACCAACAACAACCACGAATAACAACAGCAGCACGAAACACAGGATGAGAGAGAAAACGAGAATATCAACAGCGCCGACAAGGGGGAAACTCCGGCAAAATACCGGAAAGATAAATCGACCACGTAGTAGCGGCAAACGACGAAGCTCCGGCGAGCTTTAGCGACGAATCGAAGAAACAGGGGAAGAGAGATGAAGGGGAATAAGGGTTTCACGGGTTTGGGGTTTCAATTTTGGGGGTTTTAGGTTTCTTTGCATTTGGGTTCACATTAACCGACAGGAGAAAGAAATAAGCGGTTTAGGATCTAATTTGACCGACCAAAAGAAAGCGTGATATTTTGGGTTTCTATTTTGGGAAAAATACAACTCAATTAATTGCACATAAAATTCAATATATAAATTACTAAAATTAACTAAATAAATATATAACAACACGGCAACTAAAATCTATACTTCACAACACTAATAAAAATAAGAAATTTCCGAAACATAATTAACTTAATAAACATAATTAGCTTCTAAATAAACGTTCTTAAAAACAGGGCTATTACAATTAGCAATCCTCCCTTGCTTCTCTTCGCCACCTTCGAACCACCTGAAACCACCACTCGAAATATAAAACCACCCGACTACCTGAGTCGCGCCACCCACCGCGGCAGAAGAAACCCCAACCTTTTCCCCCTGTGCTGTCGCCTGCTCGCGCCTAGCCACCGCGTGAACTGCCACTTTACCCGAGCCTTTTCGCAACGTCTGCCACCCTGCCGTGTGCCGGCCAAAACCCTCCGCCAGCCTTTCCTCCTTCTTTTCTCCTGCTTCACCTAATGTGTTTTCTCCCTCATCTTCTTTCGTTCCTCATTTCAATTCTCAGTTTGAGAAACTGAGTTCCACTACAAGAATGAATGGCAATTACGACCAACTTTAACGACCGTGCGGAAATCCGGTTGTAAAATGTCACCAATTACATCGAGATTTGAAACTCGACGTAGATATTAAGGTTATTTTGCAACGAGTCCTAAATTTGGTGGTAAACGTTAAAATCTGGTCGCAAAACGTGTGAAATTGTGCGAAAAAAATTGAGCGGGAGCTTTCCCGGTTTCTCAATTGTTTAACATCCATTTAATTAGTAATTACAAAGTGATAAACGGTTGCAAAAGATTATTAAAATTTTTAAAAATATCATTAATTTGTTAATCCCCAAAAATTAAAAAAATGCCCTACGCTTCTCAGTCCTCACTGTTCCATTGCGGTTCTTTGTGACCGAGCTTCTTCACTGCGCGAACTCCTCTATTCATCTCGAATTTCTGGGTAAGTTCTCCATCCTTCATGCTATAAAGCCAAAATCAAATGTTCTCTTTGGTTTTTTTCTCCTTAATTGACGGTCTCATGTTTTTGTTCATCTAATTTTTATAGTTCTAGGGGAATTCTCGACCTAAATTCATCCCATTGGCGCCCCAATTCGCGAGATATTTTCATAATCTCCAACCATAATTGCGAGATATTAGGTATTATTCTTCCATATTCAAGCATAATTTTGATTTAAATATTTTTATAATCTTAAACCATGATTGTCGAATTTTTTTTTTTTGACGGGGATATAATTGTCGAATTTGGCTGGTGTTCGTTTGGTGTGATTTTATTAGAATCTTAAACCAAAATTGGTGCCCTCAATGGTTATTATTTATTTTCTCCTGATTCTTTATTTTAGCAGATGACTTCATATTTATCTGTTTATTCCTCTTTGTTGGTACCCTCAATACCATGATCAATTGGACTTTGTAGAGATTATTCTTCTAGTCAATGATTGTATAGAAAGATCCGTCTAAATTACAGCTTTAGAAAAATTGATTGATTATTTATATTGTCCTAATTCGTCATTTTAGCAGACTACTGTTGTATATTTAGCTCATTAGCCGTTTATTTTCCTATTTATTTTTCGTATTTTTTAGTATATACTTTGCAAACTTGCTTGGTTACCTCCACATCCTCTTAGTGTGTCAATACTTATACAAGTATTCCCCCACATATACTTACAACATTAAGCCCTTAACACAAACCATAGCAAAACCCTTACCATTTCTTCAAAACGAAAAACAAAAGATCGAAATGCTGCTAATTAATATACTCTATAGTAGATAGATTTTGAAAGCCTTTGCTAATATACTATCTCTATGTATTGTATGCTAATTTAGGCATATTTATCAAGTGGGTATCATAAGCTTGTTTAATTACATGTTGATGTGTAAAGAAGTGTTGTTGGGCTCAAGATAGTTACTCCAAACTTGGTAGTTGTGGATTAGGTTCTAAGTGCTTACATGAAAACATGGTAACATGATTAATAACCCACTCGATATAAGTATATTATATAAGTATATTCTTGGGGTTTCTAGGTTCTAATGACATGTTATTCAAGGTTAATTATTTGCTAACAATTGGATTTGGATTTGGATTTTGTCGTAGGTTGTATACCAACAATTGGGGTTTGTGTCGTGATCCTACGTGTTGTCTCCTTTTCTGCGTGTTTGACAACAATCTTGGACACCACACATAGTCCTAACATATTTCAAAGGTAAATTATTATATTTTTTTTTAATATTCATGCTTTATTTATAATTTTAAACCATAGGTATTCTCCATTTATGAAATTAGATATGTTATTATCTTATTATAAGAAAACATTATATTTGTTTGTTCAGAATACAATGGCCCCTTGTAAGGAGTGGATGAAACTTTCCCGAGATGATCGTTTGAATGTTGCATATGAAATAGGCGTTGAAAACTTTTTAAAATATGCATCTGAAAAGTCGGGAGGAATAGAAAAGATTAAATTTCCTTGCGTGAAATGCTTAAAAGCATCATTTCGATCTCTATATATGGTAAAAGATCACTTATTAACTTATGGAATCATCGAGGGTTATACATCTTGGTATCACCATGGGGAAAGAGTTGGGGAGGATACCTTTGAATCACAATCTAGCGAAGAAGTAGGAGATGATGAGTTATTAGATGACGATAACGAAAATGAGATGGATACAATACTTAGGGATTTTTTTCCTAATTGTAGTGGTTTTGCTGAAAATGACTGCTCTAGTGAATTACGGGCTGAAGATCCGAATGATGATGCTAAGAAATTCTTTAGATTGTTTGATGATATGCAAAAGCCATTATTTGAAGGTTCTAAGTCCTCAAGATTGTCTACAATTGTTAACTTGCTTCATATTAAAACTCTTGGGAGGTGGAGTAATGACTCATTTACTATGTTATTGCAATACTTGAAAGATCATTTGTTACCAAAAGACTCAACTCTTCCTACTTCCATTATGATGCAAAAAAGACCACTAAAGATTTGGGGCTTTCATATAAAAAGATTGATGCTTGTGTTAATGATTGTATGTTATTTTGGAAAGATGATGAACAATTAGAATATTGCAAAATTTGCAATGCTTCTAGGTGGAAGCAAGGTAAGAATAGTGGGGAAATTAGAACGAGAGAAAATGGTAAAAGAATACCTGAAAAGGTCCTTCGATATTTTCCACTTAAGCCAAGACTTCAATGTTTGTTCATGTGCTCTAAGAGAGCTCATCATATGAGATGGCATCATGAAAGGTCTGTCGAAGATGGGGTTATTGAGCACCCCGCAGATGGGAAAGCATGGAAACATTTTGATGAGAAAAATGAACATTTTTCTTCTGAATCTCGTAATGTTAGGTTAGGGCTTATAAGTGATGGATTTAATCCCTTTTATAATGTTGCAAAACCGTATAGTATTTGGCCTGTGATGCTAGTTCCATACAATTTGCCTCCTTCGATGTGTATGAAACCTTCTAGTATGCTATTGTCAATGCTTATACCTAGTCCAAAGGGTCCTGGCGATGCTATTGACGTATATTTGCAGCCTTTGATAGAAGAGCTTAAAGAGTTGTGGGAAGTTGGTGTTGAAACTTATGATGCATCAAAAAAAGAAAATTTTAAAATGCATGCGGCTTTGCTGTTAACTATCAATGATTTTCCCGCTTATGGAATGTTATCTGGATGGAGTACCAAGGGGAAGAGAGCATGTCCTTGTTGTCATAAAGAAACTTCTTATATGTGGTTACCTAATTGTTTTAAGCATGTCTATATGGGTCATCGACGTTTTCTTCCTATTAATCACCCATGGCGAAGGAAGAAAGATGTTGTTGGAAAGAAGGAAAAAGGAGAGGCACCTAAGCCATTATCAGGGGAGGAAGTTCTTGAACAAGTTAGAGATCTTGAAGGTATATGTTTGTCCAAAGATCCCAGTAAGAAGACGAAAGTGTCACATAAGATTAGAGGCGATAATTGGAATAAGAAAAGTATTTTCTTTGAGTTGCCTTATTGGAAAACACTTTTATTACGACATAATTTAGATGTAATGCACATCGAAAAGAACATATGTGATATTATTCTGGGAACCATCATGATCATTAAAGGACAAACTAAAGACACAGCTAATTCTCGTTTTGATATGGAAGGATTAGGTATAATGCCAAAGCTACATCCTATTTCAAAGGGTGACAAAATTGAATTACCCCCTGCACCATACACACTATCTAAGAGTCAAAAAGAGATACTGTGTCGTTTTTTAAAAGAGTTGAAAGTTCCCGATGGCTATTCTTCTAATATTTCTCGATGCGTAAATGTAAAAGACTATAAGATTTCAGGATTGAAGAGTCATGATTGCCATGTCCTGCTACAAAGCATACTTCCTCTTGTGATTCGCGGCCTTTTGGTGAAAGATGTATCCGAGCCTTTAGTTGAGCTATGTCAATTTTTTCGGTGTGCTCTGTGCTAGATCTGTGCAAGTTGAACATCTAGAGAAAATCAAATCCCAAATTCCTTTGACTCTTTCGAAGTTAGAAGCATGGATGCCTCCTTCTTGTTTTGATGTCATGCTTCATTTAAGTGTCCACCTAGCTGATGAGGTAATTCTTGGAGGTCCTGTCCATTTTCGTTGGATGTATCCTGGGGAACGATATCTCCATAAACTCAAGTTATATGTGTGTAATAAAGCACGTCCGGAGGGCTCAATAGCGGAGGGTTATATTGTTGACGAGTGTATGACTCTATGCTCAAGGTACTTAGATGACGTTGAAACAAAATTTAATCGTCTTGAGCGTAACTGTGATGGTGATGATGATACTGCGAGGAAACTATCTATATTTTCTCACCCTGGAAGGCCCTTAGGGGGTGGGAAAACCAACAATTTGGACGTGTATGAAAGAGAGCAGGCTCACATCTATGCTTTAAAGAATTGCATTGAAGTTGACCCATTCTATAAGTGAGTAGTTAGAACATTTGTTTGATGTTTCAGATGTTTTTATTTAGTTTTAACTAATTTACTGTCCAACATAGAGAATATGCCGAAATGATAGCACGTGAAGGAGTTGAACTTTCCCAACATCAACTAGATGTGAACTTTGTGAATTGGTTTAGAAAAAAAGTACCTTTTTAATTTCCGGACAAGTTTTATCTTTGACTTTGATAATTTGAGATTGCATTTTGATTGTTATTATGTGTATTTTCCAGATTGAAAAGTTGGACGAACAAAAAGCATGTCCTTATGGGGAAGAATTTCTATCTTTAGCACGTGGTCCTATATACAATTCTAGGTCTTTTAGTGGTTATGTCACTAAGGGATTTAGGTTTCATACATTACACCGTGATAGAAACTTGAGAACACAAAATAGTGGAGTAGTGGTGTTGGGTGATACTGGTGAGGAAAAAGAGGTCTTAGACTTTTATGGGGCATTATTACGTTGTATTTTTCCGGTGTGAGTGGTATGATGTGCTTGATTCTAAGAAAGGAATTAATGTGGACAAATTTGGGTATGTTAGTGTTGATACACAACGGAACCTCAAAACAGATGAACCTTTTGTGCTAGCTAGCCAAGTGTCACAAGTGTTCTATGCAACAGATATTGTAAAAAAAGGTAACTGGCGTGTTGCAGTTAAGACAAAACCTCGAGTTACATATGAGTTGGCAGTGGAGAAAGACAATGATTCTCAAAGCATGGAAATCTTAGATGATGCCGAGGATGCGTATCAAGAACGTGAATCTTTTGGCTTTGTTGCATCTGCATCGGCATACACGCATAACGAGATGAATGATGAACACAGGGTTGACATGGAACCTGAGATTGTTGAGATCGTTGATGCTGTGGTAGTAAAGAAACGAAAGAGAAAAACTTAGAGATCCTTAAAATATTATTGTTTTAAGATGGATTATTATTAGATTGCAATTTCTTTATTTTTCTTTTTTGAACAAAATAATATCTAAATAGTGTTTGGAAAAGTTACGTTTGTTGCTTAAAAGTAGTTGACAAGAGCTAATTAATGTTGAAATAATTTATTAGTTCTTGCCTATATATTGGTGCTTAAAGTACTACTTGCTAAAATAAAATGGCACAAATTTGAGATTTATAGTGTTCATGATATGGTAAATCAATGGAATTTAATAAGCACTTGCACTTGCATTTATAATCTGATATTTGCATTGTAATAATATGTAATAATACTGTGTTTGAGTAGCTTGTATATATGTACAGGGGTGTGTGTACAGGGGCTGTAGGAGTGTGTTTGTGCAGGAGCTGCGGGAAAGGGGTGTGTGTGTGCAGGGGCTGTACGAGGGGGTGAGTGTGAAGGGGCTGTAGGATGGGGTGTGTAATAGCCCGTATTTTAAGCATGTTTTTAATTAAAGTTAATTGTAATTATTAGTTACTAAGCTTAAATATTATTACGAAAATTACTTTGAAAACTATAATTAAAAGTAAGTATAGTAAGTTTGGAGACCCCAATTAATTTCATATCAGTATTGTCATTTGAGTATTTGACTCTCTCCTAAACTCTCAATTTCTTTTCCCCTCCTATCGTGTCAACCATAGAAAAAGCCAACTCAATTGAAGTTCTTGAGCTGTCGACATTTCCTTAATTCATCCACCTAATTCCTCAATTGGTGCTACAAATTCTGAAATGCTCACTCAAATGGGGAGGATCCATAAAAATTCTTTGCTAAAAATTGGGTAAAGAATGAAAACCCCAATTCGTGATTCTCGCATCTCCTCTCTCTTGTTTACTTGGGGTTTCTGGGTTGTGGGCGATTCTCAGTCATGGTCTTTCGCCGGCGTTCTGTCGTGGCTCCGGTGTTGCCGGCGCATTGTGACTGCCGGTGTTAGTCGTCGCTTCTCTTCACTCATGCCTGGGTCTCGATTTATTGTTGTGACTGATTCTCCTCTGTAATTTTCTCTCTCCTCCATTAATTGTTGCGGTCGTCGGTGCTCGGTCAAAATTCCGGCACCGTCGCTGCTGCTGTACGATTTGTGTCGTTCGGTGGTTAATTTCTCTCTCCTCTGTTTCGGTATTGGTGCTGCACTGCTGTTTTTCTCCCTTCTCTGTTTCGTGGATGCTGCTATCACGAGTTCGATCGGTGTTACTTCTTCTTCGACGGGATACTGCTTCCCCATTCATTTCAATTGCTGGCTATATATTGATGCTGCTTTTGTTGTTTGATGTTGGGTTCTCTTCCTCTCGATTGTTTCATGTTTCAGAGGGAAATGATTCTAATTTTGTTAGAGGTATAAATCAAACCCTCATTTTACTCATGTTCGATTCATGTGGTTCAAGTTCTAAAGTTATGGTTATTGTTGGCAATTTGTCAAATAAAATTCAGTTTTACATCTTGTCGATTGATTATCAAAATCAAATTAGTTAATGACTTGTCAAACCTAAAAATTGAATCTTTCTTCTTTTTCTAATGGATTGAAAGTTTAGAATATCTATTGATCTACTTAAGCTAAGTTATAACATCTGATTGTTTTTATAAACTATGTTGTTTGGTAATGCTCTTTATAATCAAAATGAGGTTAATTAAAGTTAGAATTGTTGTTATAAAATTGGATTAGTGAAATGATTGGTATGTAAGGAGTTGTAGTCAGTTCATGGAAGAGGTTAGAAAGGATGAGAAAATCAATTCATCTATCTGAATTATAGTTGGAAAGATTGTAAAGTGTTGTTATTGTGTTGTTGTGAGGTGATTATTGGAGATTGATCGCAAATTTGGAGATATTGTACTCTTGGAAATAAATTGAGCGTTCTTTGGGAAAATGGAAGAGGTACACACATGTCCTTCCCTTTTCCAAATATCTTATTGATATTTCGATTGATCATATAAGTTATGTAAGTTGATATGTTTTCATAAGTTAAACTTATGTTGTATTTAAAATGTGATTTGTGTATTATATGGTTTGTGAAATACATGTTATGAGTTTTAAGACAAAAATAGAACTAAATCGCATGTTAAGTTCTATTAGCTATAAGTTATGTTGTTTTGAGACTCAATAATATAATTTTGTTTTGTTATATATAAATGAGTTATACGTCGGAGTGTTCAGACATATTTATCAGTATATATATTTAACCCTCTCGAGTTGAGTTTATGAAGTACATTCTAGGGAGTGAGTAAGTTGCCATAATTTCAAAGTGCTTAACAAGTGCATGAACTAGACTATGTTTCGCTAAATTAAGCGTATGAGTTCAAGTACATGTAAGCTATAAATGGATTTGAATCTAGAATGAGATATCAAGGATAATCAATATATATATATATTAGACAAATTATGAATCTATATTTTGTATGTAAATTATAGATGGATGCTTGTGAGGCGATTCATTATGACTATAAGATGAGTCTTCAAAAGAAAGGAGGTTTACGATATAAATTTTGAGGATTTGTATCTTTCGATTTCGGGGAATAAGAGTTTCTAAGTTCATAAACTAGTTATCGTGTTATATGTTGGTGAGGGGAAGAAATCCATATTATGATTAAATTATATATTTTTTTAGAAGCACCTTTAGATATTCTTTAGAAGGAACTTTTGTATACGCTGGGGAATTTATGATACTATTGGAGCCAACAATAAATCGTTTGGGATATTGGATTTAGTATGCATCTGTAAAGTTATAAGTAAGCTTTATGAATATGTTCTGGGAAGGAAGAGAACTTCAGATTAAAGGATATATCGCATTATTCAAAGGTAGTCTTTGGAAAATTCCGAATCCTTGAAAATGGATTTTGTAAGATAGAAATTATATGTTGGAGATGGTTGTGAGTTTGATGGATTGCTAAGATTAAATGGAAAAGTTATTCTGCATGAAGAACATTTGTGTCTTGGATAAAGTTTATATAGAAAAAAACTCTAATTTGGAGTTATGATCTTTGTTATACTTTTTGTTTTGAGAATTCTTTGTGGAATTAAAACATAGTTTCTTTAAAGTCTGTATTTGAAAGGGATTTAGCCAAAGAATTTTATAAAAGGCTGATTTATATCAAGTTAATAGAAACTCAATTATATTATGCAAGCAATTTAATTTGGGTATAATTAATACCCGAAAGTGACTCTGTTATGAGAATTTGAGATTTATGAATCTGAATTTTCGAAAATGTAAATTTATGATTTTGTTTTATGAGGGGAAGAAGCTGCTAAAGCAGTGACGAACAACATTTGTGGAGCAGGTTTGCTCATTATGTGTTAGAGCGGGTATTGCTCTGGAGCGGGTATTGCTCCGTTATGTGGGGTCATGACCTAAAAGTCTTGCAAGCAGTACAAAATGGAAGAGGGAGACGTCCCTTGTAAAAAGCTTAGAGAATTCGCCTGTAAGGCAACTCTATTCGTGTTCCCTTCCCCGGTATAATATGAATTCTGAAAGAAAAATAGAATATGTATTTGAGTATTTGAATGGTTTAGTAGAAAGATATTTTAAACTTTAATTTCTGAAATGATGTTTTACTCACCCAAGTTATAGAGTTCATGCGCCAATTTTGGAAATGATTACCAAGGAGCTTGTTAGGAATTTATGGAGGAGTTAACTACGATATACGTATGGAGTAATGGTTTTTGGGTTGTATGGATTGAATGTTTTTGTGTATGATCCACAGAAGTGGGAGAGATTTATTGATATAAAGTATGTCAGAGTTGACTTCGGAAGATCGTATTAGTTCTACTTAAGTAGCATTACAAACTGTGTTCCAATATTGTTATATACTTCTTTATTATGACTTTGATATATCTTGATTTCAAATGTCTTGAAAAATCTTGATTACAATTGTTTTATAAGATAAGTTTAGATCTGTAAATACGTTTTAAGCCACCGAAAAGTTGTTCTGGTTGGACAGTGTGTACTCAGTTTTCCTGATTTGGTTCTTGGAACCTGTCCTGGTGGGGGCAGAGTTCATTGTTAGTGATCTGCAGGTTCGTGCGTGGGAGGCTCGGAATGGAGTAAAAGGAAGAATTTAGGTATCAAGGTTATAATTAGATGCAATGGTTCAAAGGTTGTATTAGGATTATATATCCTTATTTGTAAATAAATTATTATATTGCTTTAGAAGTCGAGCAAGATATTATGTAATATGTTATCTGGTTATTGCGGTTGATTGTTGTGGGCCCTGACCCACAGGTCCAGGATCGGTTTAAGGTTTATGTTTCCGCTGCGAGTAAATATTAATTCGAGGTTATTAAGTGTTAATTGTGATTAGTGAATGTTAAGTATAATTAGCTAACAGCTCGAAAGTGCGGGCTGTTACAGGGTGTGTGTGCAAGGGGGCTGTAGGAGGGTGTGTAGCAGGGGCTGTAGGAGGGTGTGTAGCAGGGGCTTAGGAGGGTGAGTAGCAGGGGCTGTAGGAGGGACTGTAGGAGGGGGTATGCAGGGGCTGTAGGAGGGGGTGTGTGCAGGGGCTACATGAGTGGGGGTGTGTGCAGGGGCTGTAGGAGGTGGTGTGCGGGGCTGTAGGAGGGGGTGTGGAACGGCTTATTCATCCTGCATTGACATGTATTTATCTGTGGATAAGTTTACAAATTGATTGGTTGGTAAAGTGATTAGTTTATGGCCTTATATATAATCATGACAATTGTATTATCTATCTCTATATTGTCTGCTTTGTTGTAGTGCATGTACGAACAACAAGTGATCAGCCATACAGGATTAAGAAGTTCAAGTTGCGATTATTCAACACATTTAATATTCAGAAGCCATAATTTGAGGTAATATATCATTTTATTCTATAACCAAAGAGGGCAAACAAAAAAAGTAAAGATAGTTGTACTGATCAATAACTGGGACTGGATGAAGCTCAATAACTTCTTCAATTTCAGCCAGAATGTCATGCAATACTATGAAGAAGTCTTCCTGGATGACGAAACATCAAAAACTTGAGTCTCTCTTATATGTGTCTTAAAGATCATCTAACAGAAAATGTAGGAACAAATTGAATAAATAAGAAGGCCACCATCAACTTACATCTTTTTATCTACTTTCTCATCAATAATGTCAGCCCCAGGTCCATGTACCTGTCAAGATGAAAATGTAGGAACAAATTGAACAAATTGAATAACAGATCTGAAAATGTAGGAACAAATTGAATAAATTGAATAAATGACGAAACATCAAAAAATTGAATAAATAAGAAGCCCAACGCACAAGGTATCAATAATGTCAGCCAAGGGGTACAGAATACTTGTCATCACTATACATACAAAAAACTCCTATCACCAGAATATATGAATTTATTGCTTTATGATCCCTCAGAAAAAGCATATGCACACAACCATGGAAAAGGTACAGAATGGTATACCAGGGTAAGGTATATATGATTTTTCTCTCCTCTAGTAACTACCTTTCACTAGTCCTACCCATATTCCACAACCCACGTGTGCTGGTTCTTCTTCCAGCACCATAAGATGACAATAGGCAACTCTAATAATTGGTCCACCATCAACTTACATCTTTTTATCTACTTTCTCATCAATAATATTTGGCTGAAAATGTATTTGGCTGCTTTCATAATATTATGTATTGGGTCTTTTTATTATATATTTCTGCAAATTGTAAACAGAATTATACCTTCGTTTTGTTTTTTGGACTATGGTTTTAAATCTTGGATCCGGTTGTGATCCCGAACTTTATCTCTTGACATGCCACTAACTAAAAGTAATACATGGACAGGTTAAGTTTTCGTGTATGTCATAATGACACCAAGTGGGAAGAAGAACATGTTTCTGGCACCTGGAATACTTGGTAAAAATCGTGGTAAAGGACTAAAAGCTACATTATTTTCGAGATCGCTTAATGCAAAATCCCCTTCTTCGTCCACTTTAGGTGAAACAGTTACTTCCCCTAGGGTCACAAACCATGTACATGTTACTTCCTTACCTTCAAATTTAAATGTAACTAATGCAAGCCAAATGAACCAACGGACTACTAATGAGGAAATGGAAAAAGAGCTTACTTCCGTTCCTTCAACTTTATCTCTTGATGAGGACATAGACCATGATGATTTCTTACAAAGATCCATCAATAATGATGCAATTAGTAAGTTTCTTGATCAAAGTTCTTCACGAGATGCCTTGAGGATCTAGGAGGAAGGTATGAAATTAAATTTGAACATCAAATTGTTATGATTCAAGCTTTAATTCTTTATATCCCATTAATGATTTTTTGTTGCTTTAATAAAGTATCCACCCCTACGGTTAGGAAGACAAATAGGAGATCGGATGCAAAGCCAAGGGGTGTTAACAAGTGCAAGAAAGTGGGAATCTTAAAGAAGGTGAGAAATTAGAGCTGAATTTTTATAACAGTGGTCCAGTTGGAGACAACCATAAGGAAATGACAAGGCACATGGGCAAAATTGTTCGAGATCGCTTAATTTGTCCAGTTAGAGTGCATTCATGGAACGAGATAGATGATAGTGCAAAGGAGCATATGTGGCAATTAGTTGTGGTAATGCTAACTTGACCTTTATATCGCATACACCTTAATTGCATACACAACATTGTTTTCATTAATTTGTGTTCCAAATTTTTTCTTTTGTAGAACAAATTTGCAGGAAATGGCTTTGAGTTGGACCGCACAATAACCCTCTGCCATATGAAAAGATTGTGGCAGAACTGGAGAGGGATCTTGATGCAGAATTCAATAATAAAAAAAGGTGGTACGGAAAATGCATTAAAAGAAACGCCAAATGATCTAACAAAGGAGGATTGGGAGTGGTTGGTGAAAGAGCATTTTACAAGTTCCAATTTCAAAGTATGTCATTTTCTTAATGTTTAGCATTTTAGTATGTCATTTTTGTAATGATTAACAACTCTTTTTCTTAATAGAGGTTTAATTACTAACATATACTTTGTGGTTGTAGAAAGTTAGTTCTAGAAATTCCGGAAACAGAGGACATTTAACAATGCCTCATCGCACTGGTAGCATGCCATTCAGACAAGTAATTTGGGATGATATGGTAAGATTTTTAATTTATAGTCTTTTCGTTATATAATGCTCCTTTGATGGTTTGATTATTTTATATGAAGGGAGGTAAAGAAGGGAAGGAACCGCCTCCAATATCAGCTGTTTTTAAGAGGACGAGGAAAAGGAAATCTGGAAATTTAGATGAAGAAGAGGATGGCAAATATGTATGTAATATTTTCACAAATGTTCTAAAATGTTCTAAAATGTTCAAAATAATGTTTATGTGAGCTCACAATAAACTTTTCTTTTTTGTGTTTTTATTATTTTAGAATGAGATAGTTGAAGTTGAGAAAGAGAATCCATCCCTATCACATTTTGAAGTTGTCGAAAAATGCTTTGGGGAACAAGATCGTGGTAGCGTTGTTTGCTTTGGTTTTGGTGTAACACCTAAAGATGTAAGAGGGCCTTTACCTAGTAGAGCAGAACTTATGGCACATATCCAAGAGAAGGAACGAGAAAATGTTGATCTTAACAAAAAAATAGATGAAATAAAGGAGGACTACGGCAAAAAGATGAATGATATGGCAGAACAATTAAACATGTAAATGGAAGCTCATATTCAACGAACTAGTGGTCGGGACCAAGCTATGCATAACATTCCAGGTGACTACGCTTTCTAACCTTTAAAGAATTAAATGTCTCTAATTTGCTGTTGATGATATTAAAATGAATAGAAGGCTGGATCTCTGCATTTTGGAACGAAATTAGGAGATAATAACATGTTTTTCTGCTCTTTTTATAGCAATAAGATGCGCCTATTTCATTTAACATATGTGTGTAGTAAAACCATGATATGTTTATTTATAACAAAAGAGATCACAATATCCTCATTAAAAAAAAAAGCCATAAGAATTCACAATGTTAAAAGTTACAAAAGCACAGGTTTGTTCCTTTTCTTGCTTGGTTTAAAAAATCATTAATGGCCACTAATAATGTTTCTTTAATTGATTTTGTTGGTTTGTGTATTAGCTGGGCTCATTTGTTTGAATAAGTTGTCAAAAAAAGACATTGGCATGTCAACCTTATTACTTCCTTCCATTTCTTTAATCTGCCACTTTAGCTTGGGGGGATTGTGATTCGGAGTTGGTGAATCAACTCACCAGCAATGTTTATGTTTATTAACATCTTGTTATTAATATATTATGAAATGCCAGCTAGTAGTTATAAAAGGTTATGTTTTTTGATCAACAAACATTGGAATCAAGATTTGTATCCGTCGCATCTGTTAAACCTTTTTTCAAATGAATTATGTTGCATCAGGGCTCCCTGATTCTACATACTTAATTAAGGAGATCAGAAGTTGCAAATATTCGTATAGAATAAAATGAATTATGTTGCATGGTCTGAATCATTTGAATTTTCATAGTTTACACTAATTTTTTTGCTCATTGTTATTTATACTTCTACTTTATCTGTTATGTGTTAAAAATTTATACATTGTAATTTATAATTTGTTACCTTTTGTTTTAGGCCGGGCTTAGTAGCGAGGCGACTCATGATTGGGTAAAACTAATAGTAACAATGACATGTGGAGGAGATCCTTACATGAAGCTTGAGTTGGAATGATACGGACTAACATTGTTGGTTATACATTTTCTACAATGTGGAAGAACTACAATAGTTATGGTTTTTTAGCTTGTGAAACTTTTGACAGATTTTCTAGACTTTTTTTATTGTATTGAACCGTTAGCTAAGATTGTAGATACTTTTGTTATTGGTACTTGTGTTTGGACATCTAGCTATGTACTTATGAATTATTTTTTATCACGATATTCGAAGTGAGTGGTATATGATTTACAGGTAAATATAGTGAATGCAAAGCAAGAATGGTCGCAGAATGTAACAATTTGGTCAAACGAAACAAATGTGGTCATAAAAAGGTGCTATAAAAATCATTTAATAAAAGAACACCGACAAGAATTATGGTCGTAAAATGTGTTGCAAGAAATGCATAAAAAAGAATTGCGACAAGAATTATGGTCGTTAGTGGTGAAATAAGAAAGTTCCAAGAGTATAATTGCGACCGGAAATTAGTCGTAGTTACGTCAACAATGACTTTAAAAAATGAGATTTACGACAAGAAATTCTGGTCGTAAAAAGAATCATTTGAATTTTCAAAAACTGAATTGCGGCCGGTAATCTCGTCGCAGATGCACAACGTTTTGCGACGAGATTTTCACCTCGTCGTAAAAAATCAATGACGACGAGTCATCCAAACTGGTCGTAATGTTTTTTGCGACGGAGCCTTTTGCGACCGGGGACGACGGGACGGAAATCTCGTCGTAAAAGGCGTCTGCGACGAGAAACGCATTATTAGCAACAGGATTTCCCGTCGTTGATGAGCGTTATTCTTGTAGTGTTCCTTGTTTTAAAACTCATATCATTCTCTTTCTTTTCTTTTTAGTTTATTTGTTTTATTAGTTTTATTTAGTCTTCTGTTTTTAATTTTTGAAACCAAAACTCAATAACCTTCCAAAATTAATTACTTTAGTAAAGTTAGTTTCATGTTTAACTTAATTATTCAAGTTAATAAAAAATTAAGTTGAAATACTTTCGTGAGAACTTAAAATGATTTCATAAATGATTTACTTTGATTTATAAACTCTCTTAAAATCAATAAGAATTTCTGTAAAGTTATTTGTATTATTTAAATCGTTTATTTTATATACGTATATAGAAAGGGGTTATTTAGGAACTAACTTAGATCTCGTTAACATCTATTATAGACTCCGATTTCGTAGATGAGGATTATCAAGAGCCCTAATCTGTTCGGTAAACTTAACTTTTGGGCACGCGTCACGGGGTAATCTCCGATGTCCATCTAAACATAGATCCCCTAGCGTAAAACGAATTGATTACGTGATTATTATATGCTTATAAAATTTATAAGTATGGACTATAATTATGGATTATCGACTTAATGAGGATTATGGATTCAAATGTCAAAATGGACAACGATTATGGATTTTGATTATGAATCATGACAATGGACGATGACAAGATATGACAAAGATGTTTATTATAACGTTATTAAAATCAGTTAGTGTCATTTAGTAATGTTATGGTTATTATTATTAATATCGTTATTGTTGTTGTTGTTATTATTATTATTATTATTATTATTATTATTATTATTATTATTATTATTATTATTATTATTATTATTATTATTATTATTATTATTATTATTATTATTATTATTATTGTTATTGTTATTGTTATTGTTATTTTTATTATTATTATTATTGTTATTATTATTATTATTATTATTATTATTATTATTATTATTATTATTATTATTATTATTATTATCATTATTATGATTATTATACTTATTATTATTATTATTATTATTATTATTATTATTATTATTATTATTATTATTATTATTATTATTATTATTATTATTATTATTATTATATTATTATTATTATTATTATTATTATTATTATTATTATTATTATTATTATTATTATTATTATTATTATTATTATTATTATTATTATTATTATTATTATTATTATTGGGAAATTATGAAAGTCGAAATCATTAAGAACTTGTGATAATGAAATTATTATAAATCTGAAATGATAAATGAACTCAAGCTACGGTTGTGTTTATGATATGAGTTATTGGAATCGCTATGAATGGATTGAGATTATGATGGATTGAATATGTTATTATGGCCATTATGATTTTTCGTAGGTGGTTACAGGGGGTTTCCCTGGCCTACAAGTAGGTGGTTACAAGGGTTTGCCCCGGCCTACAATGTTGAAGTAAGTGGTTACAGGGGTTAGCCCCAGCTTACGGTGTTCTCTTTCCTCTCCTTGAATAACAGGATTAATTGAATCAATGATATGATTATTCAGTGTATATATATGTTTATATGTGTTATGTCTTCCAAAACTATTAAATCTACTATTTTACAAAGTATTTTCAACTTAAGTATTTTACGGGATAGAGTTGGAATTACTCAGTTTTTCTGATTTTTGGGAGCTTGTCTCTCTTGTCTCTTTTCAATGTATTTGTGCAGGTGGGTGATCGATCGGGGGAACAAAAGGGAGATCATTTAGAGTTGTAATACACTTAGCATATGATTAGCTTCCGCTGGAACTCTGAAATAATATTTTATTAATTAGTAATGTTTAATGAATAATTTACTTAGTTGTAATGATTAATGAATTTGAGTTGGTGTGTTGTAACTTAGTCTTTCATTTATTTCCAAGGAGATAATTGCGGCTGTACCACCACCCATCGAGCCGAACCCTCGTGGGTTTATTTTCCCCCAAAACCCGAGTTTTATCGAATAAGGGTTTGGGTCGGCGAGGGTGTTACAGAATGGTATCAGAGCGGAGTTAGATTAACTAGGGAAAGATTAAAGTTGTTAAAATATAGTAATTAAGGAAAATGGATCAAATAGGTTTAAACTTAAAATTTGTTAGGAAGACAAGATAATAAAATATTTAGGAGAAATGAATTAAGGTGAAAATATGATTTAAGGATTTAGTATGAATGGGTTATGTGTGCATGTATGAAAGTACTCATTAAAGGTACTTATTAATTGTTTATATTTTATTAGATGGCCAGGACACGTATGACCGCCAGGAAATGCACCAGAACCCCACGTCAAGGACCTTACCTCCTAAGGATGAGGGTAGGAGAGTCCGTTTCAGCTTACATCTATAGGTTACGATTAACCATGAAGTGTTATCACCTCAATGAAGGTCACGGGTATTCAGATTACCTCATGCTACCTAAGCAAGCTGATGTCTTAATTCACACTCTTCCCAACGATGGCCCTTATGCCGCAATCAAGAGTGAATACTCTGATATTCTGAAAAATGGAAGGCCAAACTATGAGCGCTACACATGGAAAGGGAAGTGGTATCTCACATTGAGTTTACCTGGAGAAAAGAATGCTTGATGCCAGAGCCAAGTGGCTTAATGACTACGCAACCTCCGATGACGATGAACCCGACTATATAGATAATGAAGAAATAGAAAGAAGCCCTGCCCCACTCGTTGAAAACCATGGTGAAAATAAAAATGAAGATGAGGAAGAAGATCCGTCTGAGTATGAAGAGTAAAACCTTGAACCCCAGCTAGACTTAACCACTAGGAATCTAAGAAAACCCGTAGTAGACTTATTAACGTTAGTATTAACTTATTTGCTTTTTGATGCTAGTATTTCTCAGTTACGAAAACTAAGATAACTCTTATGTGATGAAACGTGCATGAGTAATGAAACGCCGAAATTTTGGTATATGACGTGAATATGCTGTGTGGAAAGTGAATGAATCGAATGAGCTTTGAATATGTATTTATGTTAATTAGCCCTTGTTTAAAGATCAATGTGAATGGTGGGAACACCAATGTGAATAACGCAGGTAGCTTATGCAATACGTTTACACACGATCTAGAGTAAGGCGATAAGAAAACCAAATGGCTGAAACTCCTGAACAAGTTGCAGCACGACTTAGGATTCTCGAGCAACTAGCTCAGAATTTTGGCTTAGTTCTTCAAAACCAGGTCAACAACAACCACCATGAAGACCCATTACTTCTCGAGAACTGAATAAGAGACTTTGAAAAGATTTTCACGGCAAGCTGCTACGGCCAAGAAAGTAGAGCAAGCGACCTTTTATTTGCACGAGGACGCTGATACTTGGTGGGAAAATGTGTTGGACCAATTGTTAAAGCTCAAGAGAACTTTAACTGGGAAGCGTTTAAGATAGCAATTAAGGCTCGATTCTTCCTCGAGCACATTCGTAGGCAGAAATACTATGACCTTCAAAGATAGCCATCGACCCATATAAACCCCGCATGACGACCTTTTGGTTGTCGAAATGAAAATAGCCAATCTGTGGGTAGGTCGAGTTCTGATAAATAGCGGGATGTCACGTACCGACTCTTTTCTAATCGCTATACGTGGCCTACTTGCATCACACTCCCGTCGGAAGGCAAGTCAAGGCACCCGACTGCTTGGCTTGGCTAGCTTGGCTAAGCTAAGTGTGCTACGAAAATTTCTAAGTATGGAAAAGATGGCTACGAAAGTGAGTAAACAAGGGAGGTTTTAAGAGAAATGCTCTTAAATTGCTGGAGAGAAAATTACAAGTGTTGGATGATATGTACAAATGAATGGGGATGCCTATTTATAGGCCTCCATCCCTCCTTTCCCTAAGTTCTAGAATATTCCGCACCTCCTCAATTGGAGGGTTCTACATACAAGCTGTCCTAGAACACTCTAGACACTCTACAACTCATATGTACAGCAAGGAAGACTCTAGATGCATTCTAGAAGTACCTTAGCCTAGAAGCTCACCTCCAAGACCTTGCTAGGCCCTTCTAGAAGCTTCCGGTGCACCACCGAGAATACCTGTGCTCCATGACCTATTTTTGGGCCTCAAATTAAAAATCTGGCTCGACCATTATCTTCATTGGCCCAAAATATGGCGGACCCCAAAATTTGAGCCCATTTGGAGCTCGTTTGGCCCACCAAACGCCTTGTGGCGTTTTCATCCCTCGTTGGGGCAGCGCAGGGCGCCCAGCCCACTGCTGCTGCCCAGCCACGTTGCGGGGCGTGGAATGCCATCCGTGACAGGGAGCTGTGCAGATATCATCACTATGGACTGCATAAGGAAGCTGAAATACGAAGAAAAGGACCTCGATCCCATCGACCAGCCGTTGGTGGGATTTGGGGCACAGTCCGTTCACCCCCTCGGCTCGGTAAAGCTGCCCACACGAATGGGGGAGAAGGGGGAAGGTCGAAATGTCATCATCGACTACCTAGTGGTCGACACCAGCCTTCCTTATAATGTGATTATAGGGCGGCCCATACTCAACAAAGTTAAAGCTGCCATCTCGACGCATCAACTGCACCTGCAGTTCGAGGGGGATGATGGGAAGGTTGCTCGATTGTTCGGCGAACAGAAGTCTGCCCGACAATTCTACGTCAACAGTTTGAAAACCAAGAACGAGGGAGTCTCCCGAAAAAGAAAGTGCCCCGAGCCAGAAGAGCCCCTCCCTGTGATGGGACTCTACATGGCTGAGAACCCGAAGCGGTACGAGAGGCCTCGTCTTGCGGATCGAGATAAAGAAGTGTGCATCGATAGTGAACGAGGCCGCACTATCCGAATCAGCAAGCAGGTCACTGAAGGAATTAGCACCCAAATCCTCGAAGTCATTAAGGAATTCCAAGATGTATTCGCTTATACTGTCGACGAGATGCCTGGAATCGACCCTAAGCTTATGGTCCATCGGCTCAACATTCGAGAAGGATACAGGCCGACCAAACAAAAACTCAGGCACCAAGGGGTTGAAAGGAGTGCAGCGGCCTCCTAGGAGGTGCAAAAGTTGTTAGCCGTCGGTTTCATTCGGGAGTGCCAATACACCGAGTGGTTAGCCAACGTGGTCCTGGTCCGAAAGCCAACCGGAGCCTGGAGGATGTTCGTCGATTTAACAGACCTGAACAAGGCCTGCCCAAAAGATGATTTCCCTCCACCGAAGATCGATAGGCTGGTTAACCCGACCGCTGGCCATGCATTGTTTAGCTTCATGGATGCAAATACGGGGTATCATTAGATCACGATGGCCGCAGAAGACCAAGTCCACCCCACCTTCACCACAATCTCAGGGGTATATTGCTACAAAGTCATGCCTTTCGGCCTCAAGAATGTCGGGGCCACCTACCAACGTTTTGTAAACAAGATGTTCGAAAAGCATATTGGACGATATGTCGAGGTCTATGTCGACGACATGATCGTCAAGTTCAAGAAGGAAGAAGATCACTTCTCCGACCTAAGGGAAACACTTTGCGCACCTATAACATGAAGCTGAATCCGAAAAAGTGCGTCTTCGGTGCAAGGGGAGGAAAGTGCCTAGGCTTCCTTGTCGACGAAAGAGGGATCGAGGCCAACCCCGACAAAATTCAGGCCATTATCGAGATGAAAAGTCCTCGAACTGTTAAAGAAGTCCATCACCTAACCGGCTGCATGGCGGCCTTAGGGCGTTTCCTCTCTCGATCCGCTGACAAGAGTCTCTATTTCTTTCGAGCTTTAAAACAGTCTACATTCGAATGGGATGTTTCAGCAGAAGAAGCATTCAAACAACTAAAAAGCCATGTAGTAAATCTTCCCAAGTTAGTCTCACCTTTACCAGGAGAAACGCTCTTCGTCTACCTTGTTGTATCTGAGCACGCTCTTAGTGCGGTCCTCTTGGCCGAGCGCGAGAAGAACCAACATCCGGTATACTTCATGAGCCACGCCTTCCGAGGCACAGAGTCCAAGTATCCCCCGATTGAGAAAATGACTTTTGCCTTGGTTCTTGCAACTCGGAAGCTTAAGCCTAACTTTCAGGCTCACCCTATCAAAGTTCGCACAAGTCAGCCTATGCGAAAAGTGATCGAAGGGAGGAACCATTCGAGCAGGGTGAGTTGGTGACTGATTGGGCCAACCAAATATCAGACTTCGGCATAGAATTCGAGCCCCAACGCGCTACAAAAGCACATGCCCTCGCTGATTTCATAGCAAAATGGACATCCCGGCCCGAGCCCATCGAAGAAGGATCCGGGAACCACTTCGTCGATGGGTCGTCATCCAAAGTGGGGTGTGGCGCTGGGCTCCTGATCCTCAATCCGCAGACCAACAAAACTGAGTATGCAGTTAAGTTCGACTTTGCCGCCTCAAATAACGACGCCGAGTATGAAGCACTTCTCTTAGGCATCCAGCTTTGCAAAGCGACCGGCGCTCGAGAACTTAAGGCCCACTCTGATTCTCAACTAATCGTTGGACAGGTAACACGGGAGTTCGAGATAAAGGACGATAGTATGAGGATGTATCAAAGGAAGGTGAAAGAAGAAATTTTGGGCCTATCCCTCTTCACCATAACGCACATCCCTCGATCAGAGAACCAACAAGCAGACGCCTTGTCAAGATTGGCAAGTTCGACAAATGATCTCTCACCTCGACCCATCATGTGGGAAGTCTTGAAGGCGCCCAACATTAACAGAGGAGTAACCACTCTCGACAGAAGTCCTACTCGGATGGACAAAATCATAGTATTCATTCGAGATGGTGTCCTCCTTGAAGATGAGCTCGTGGCAGAACGAGTTTGAAGGCGAGCTCGTTGGTTTGCCTATCATGAAGGGCAGTTATATAAGAAATCATTCATTCACCGCCTCCTTCATTGCCTCACCCCCTAAGAAGGGGAGTACTTCATTCGAGAGACTCATCGAGGGGCATGCGGAAGCCACCAAGGGGCGCGAACAATTGCCGCTAAGGCACTTCGAGCAGGGTACTATTGGCCCACCATGAGGAAAGATGCCTCAGCTATGGTTCAAAAATGCAAAGAATGACAGATGCATGCCAACTTACCCCATCAAGCGGCAAGCACCTTAACTACTATCCAAGCCCCCTTGCCATTCGACATGTGGGGCATGGACCTCCTACGACCTTTCCCTCCAGAATTGCGGCAACGGAGGTTCCTGCTGGTTGGTGTCGATTACTTCACCAAGTGGGTCGAGGCGGCACCTCTGGCTTCCATCACTGACAAACAAGTTCAACAATTCATCTGGCAGCACTTGATCACCCGATTTGGGTCCCTCAAATCCTTATATCAGACAATGGCCAACAGTTCAACAGTGGCCCAACTCGCGAATATTGTTCGATGTTTGGAATTGAAACCAGTTTTTTTCGTCGTTAGTCGACCTCAGACTAACGGGCAGGCAGAAGCAGCCAACAAGGTGGTCCTAAAAGGGCTCAAAACAATGCTCGAGGGAGCAAAAGGCTCGTGGATCGATGACCTACCTCAAATTCTTTGGTCCACCAGGACAACCGTTCGAGAAGCAACAGGCCACTCGCCCTTCAACTTAGTATATGGAAGCGAAGCTGTCCTACCAGTCGAATTGGGCATTCCATCACCCCAGATCACAATCTATGATCATGACATCAATGACGAAGAAAAGAAGATTAACCTCGATCTCCTTCCCGAGACTCGAGGAATAGCCCTCCTTAAGGCCATCTCTTGTAAGCTCAAGCTCACCCGGGTGTTCAACCGTCGAGTCAAGTAGCGACCCTTTCAGGTCAATAACTGGGTTCTCCGGAAGTTTGAGTCCACGGGACGACAACCTCGGTCGGGAAAACTACAGCCCAACTAGGAAGGACCATATCGCGTGACCTCGATAGTCCGCCCAGGCACCTACCGCCTTGAAGACCAATAGGGGAATCCCCTTCCTCGACCTTGGAACACGGACAACCTTCGAAAATTTTATGTCTAAATGGTTTGTCCCTCGAGCTTGGGGGCATACCATATAGGCACTTTGGTAATAATTTTGTAAGTCCCTAAAAAAAAAGCATGTCGATTTTTGTAAACATCGCAAGTCACTTGCCTTTTGTCTTTTGGACATTACGTATAACAGTTGCCTTTGTGAATTACTTGTTATGTAACAGCTTAGAGCTCACTCAGCTAGTATACAGCGAGCATAAACTAAAAAAGGCCTCGAGATTACTCAGGAACAACATTAATTCTAGAACAAAATATAAGGCATATAAGCTCGAAGGACAAACAAATGAGCAACAAATAATCGAAGTTTTATTCCATTAATCATAGTACAAGCTATCAAAGTCGCTACGATGCAAGTTCAAGAAAAAACTTAGATCAAACAAGAAAGCCTAAGGGTCCAATGTTAAGCCTAGTAGGAGACATAAGAAAAGCCTGGAAAGAAGACAAGGAAAAAGGAAGGGCGTGAAGAAGAGAAGAAGAGCCACGGTTCACCCCTCAAACTGCGTGAAGCCGTGAAGAAAAGGAGAGGAGCCACAGTTCACCCCTCAAGATTGGCGGGGGGAGGAACTTGGTCCTCGGCCTGGCCTGCCTCAACAGCCCCTTCCTCAAGTTCAGCCCAGGAAAGACCGAGGGCAAGTCTCTCAAGGACCAATGGCACCTTGCGGAGAGCCTCGATCTGACCTATCTCAGAGGCTTGTAGAGAGACATCCTCGAGGAAGGTCCTCCCCTCATCGGAGTCCTTCCCGTCCTTCACCACGGCTTCCCGACACTCCCGAGCCTTGGCAATGGCCTCCTCAGCACTCTTTCGAGCCTTCTTGACTCGCTGATCAGCCTTCTTGCAGTCCTTGGCAGCCGCCCTATGCCTTCTGCTGGTGGAGTCCCTCTGCGAGATGGCAACCTCGAGAGCCTGCTCGAGCTCCCTTTTCTTCTCCTCAAAAGCCTTAAAGGACCTAGCCATCGAGTCCTGGGTTTCCGAGAGTCGCATCTCGGCCAGCCGAAGTCGATTGACGAGAGTATTTCTCACGTCCCAGGACATCTCTCACGAGACAGCCCCAGCGGCTATCCCGGGCGCAGACCTTCGAGCCAGGGCCAGCACCCTGATCGACAGCTGATAAAGAGAAGGAGTGTTAGAAAGCGTTAAAGTAACATAAAAGATTACCATACCTCGGTCATAGTCGCCTTAACGGCCTCGACCTCCTGCCCATCGGGCGTCAGGCACGCCCTTTCATCCAGCTCTGTCATTAAATGCTCCGAGGCCTTGTCGAACCTCGAGAGGGTCGAGAAGGGTAGTGTCCTGGTATCTTCAAACCAAGACTTCTTCTTCGAGGCCGTCGCAACTACGGCAACACTCTAGGTGGGAGCAGCCGAAGGGTCCTCAGCTTTGACCGACGCCAGGTCCTCGACCTTAACGTCCTTTGGCTCGGAGCTCGGGGCCAGGGGGATAGGAGACTGCTTCTTCTCCTGGACAGAAGGGTCAGCCTCGAGCTTCACCAGAGAATCCTCCGAGACTGCCCTCGAGGCCGAGGACGAGCCAGAGCCAGCCTTAGCCACCTAGCGACGCTTAGCCGCTCGAAGGGCCTCGGCAGTGATCAGAGGTTGAGATATCGTTGGTCGAGTTTAAGAAAAAGGTGAAAAATAAAGTTTAGAGAGAGAGAAGAAAAGAGGACAGAATTACGAAATCTGCAGGACTAATTGTCGGTACTTATAGACAACTCAGATCACAGTTCCCCAAAAAGGGCATTAATTACTTGTCCTGCAATGGTCCCCCACGTGTCAAGGCCCAGGAGGAAACCTCACGCGCCCCACGCCCACATAGGTCGCGAGTCTCCTGATCTAAACACGAAAGCTTTAGGCCTCGAAGGGTCCCCTTGTCTAAATGCGAAACCTTTAAGCCTCGAAATATATAAGACATCGAAATACTAAACAAAAGACAAGGAATGAAGAGATGAGCAAAGAATGAATCTTCATTTTCATTAACGCAAACATTACGTCCGAAAGTAGTTCAACGCGTAGCTAAAAATGAATCTTCATTTTCATCGAAAGAAAGCGTTGCACCCTAACAGCCACGCAGGACCCAACTAAGTACAATCAAGCCAAAAGGAGCAAAAGACGACTTAATACAAGAGCTAAGAAGAGTTGCTCGAGGTGCTGTTGTCCGAGGTCTCGGGCACTACCTCCTCATCGTTACTTTCAGAAGAGAAGCTGTCGCTCGAGCTTCCTTGGTCCCCCGAGTTCTCCTCGTGCACCTTCTCTCCTCGAGCGATGGATGTCCCGGCAGCTGAGGGGTCTTCGATCTGTGGAATATCCTCTCGAAGGAGGTCACCTATGTCGATGGCATTGTCCACCTAGAGCTCGGGAGCGGGGTCGTTGCCTTCGAGTAATGCGGCATTCACCACAGCATCATACTCCGCCTCGACCGCCTTCCAGTTGGCATGGGGGTACACCTTCTTAAAGGCTTCTCGAAGCCTCCCCACGGCCTCTCGAGTGGCAACCTCAGCAACCTCCAGGCTTCCATTCCTCGATAATTTGGTCTCGAATGCGCAAGATGCTGTCCCGTTGGCTCGTCAAGTCCCGGGCCCTCTACTCCAGAATGGCCTTCTCTTGGGCCCAGAGTTTCCTCTCCTCCTCGAAGCCTTTGTTGAGCTTCTGAATCTCTTTGCCCCGCTCGACAGCCAGCTCTGTCTGTTGCTTCAACCTCGCTCGAAGCTTGCGGGACCCGGCAGTCTAGCGATGGCTCATCACCGCCATACGAATCGAGTGGTGAAAGAAAGAGAATATTAATGATGATTCACGACATAACGAACAAACCAGGAAGAAGAGCTAACTTACGTTGATCTAAGAAGAGTGGAGATGCTCGACTTCCTCCTCCTCGGTGAGACCCCGAATGACCCCCAAGTCCGGTTTCGTGATGAACCGCTTGACCACCGAGTCAAAGAGGAATGCCTTCTCGAGGGTGGTTTTTTGCGTGAAGTCTCGAGTATCAGCCTCAGGCTCCAATGCCTTCCTCTTCTTCGAGACAGGGAAATCCTTCTCTCAAGTTAAGGAGACATCCCCTATCTTCATTACCTCGACAGACTTCCCCCTAGATCTTGGGGTATCCCCTGTCGGTCGAGGAGTATCCCCTGTCGATCTTGAGGGGTAACGATAGCAGACTTGGTAGGGGGCAGACATTCGGCCTCTTCGAGGGATCCTAAGAAGGAAAAAGTTAGAAAGAATTAAGTAAAAAAAAAAAAACACAGCCGCTCAAAGACGAATGTTACCGTTGGGGTTCGAGGGACCTTGGTATCACCCTTCGACAGCTTCATCTTCCGTTGCTCCTGAACCCTCTAGTGGGCGGTTAGTCATTTCTACATCTCTTCGCTCAGTTCTCGACGGGCTATAACTGCAAAACAACAAACACCATTAGAATCATTTTAAAGAATAAAGAATGGTGGTTGAGTGCCTTAAGCATACAAAGTCCCTACCCTGGGAATAGGTTGGGCTCAATCCCATCGCTGATAAGAAATGCTTGTTGCTCAGATCTTCCGCAGCGGGATTCCAGAATTGAGGAACCTTGCTTTCAGTCACCTCTCTCGATGACGGTAACACATTAACAAAAAATGGCTACCCTGCCCTCATCCTCGGTCATTCGAGGCAGAGATCTGTTCAGCCATAAGTTAGGGCCTTCGAGTAGAGGGACCACAGGAAAGTCCCTTTGTTCGGCTCCATATACGTACATGAATTCAGTACGAAAGAACTTCTGGTTCGTAGGCATAGCGCCAACGACCTTGTAGGGGTAGCGAACCTGGAAGCTCCACCAACCTTCCCCCATTCGAAGTGGCGGACATGACGATAAGCTTCATCATGTTTCTCCAAAGAGCTAAGGAGGGTCTGATGTCCATCATCTTACAAATGGCCAGGAACCCATCATCGAGCCCACGCTGTTGGGCATAAGTTGACACAGGGCCAGGCCATAGGAGGATAGCACCTCGACTATGAAAGGGTCCAAAGGAAATCTCGGCCCTAGCTCGAGATGCGCCTTATACAGTGCAATACAACCTGTCGGCGGGGTACAGACCGTTTCTGTGGGTTCCAGTATGTAGAGAGCATAAGGGTGTTTAATGAAGAAGGAACTCTCGAGGAACCGTAGATTCTCTGACAAGAAATCCATGAATTACCCTCGAAGATGAAAGTGGGCTATCCCCCGAGGCAGATCCACCGCATCCTCACTTCTGCCACTCGTACTCGCGGTATGAGAGTTAGCCTCACTGCTCCCCTCCATCACTCGAACAACCTGGTTATCGATAAGGTCATCTAAGTAGCTCCTAACGGCCCGAGGTCGAGCAATGGTAACAGAGTGGGGGGGTTATTTAGCTCTTCCTCCCCATCAAAAATTACGGACGCACCGACACTCGAGTACAGAAGAGCGTCGAAAACCTGAGTGGGATCCAGACACTCGAAGGCCACGAACACCACGGGAACCCCTCCTATCAAAATCCCATCGAACAAGGGATCTAAAAAGGGAGGCGGGGTCCCCGAGCTAGATGAGGTGCCCCAAGAATCCTTTGATAAGCGGCTCCATCCAGAGTGGTCCATTAGAAAGATAAAGAAAGAAGCAAAGGAAGAAAGATCGTACCTTGGTAAAGGAAGAGTTCTCAAGTTCCGTCCCCGACTCGAAGTAAAGCAACCAACCTTCAGGGCCCTCCAAATCGTACAAAGAAGAGTGCAAAGTCTCAAGAGGATCAGAGCATGTAATGAGGCAAAATAAAGTACTTGCATCTGTTTATATAGACTACCTGAAAAGGATGGTTGAAATCCCGACGGGCTCAGGCATCCCTCAAAGTACCAAGAAGTTGGGCCTCCTAAAAGGCCCAATGGCACCAGCTTCCTAGACTAATCTCCACTAACTCCCCCAGGGCTTTACTGGAATATAGCTGAACCTAGTGTTGGACTACCGATGCGCCACCATGAGAACCTCTCCTCGCCGGAGCTCTAACTCCCTGGGTAATTCACGCCCAGACGGAGGCCAAAGACCTACCTTTAGGCACCTCACCCAGATCGAGTGGGGGATATCTCAGCCACCGCCGCCGCTGAGATCGACACCCGTCAAGAGCTACGGTGTGTCGGTGTCATACCCCTCGATAAAACCAGGGGCCCTAGATAACCTCGAGCGAGGTCGCTTCCCCGAATTACCTAGGGCTCATTGGCCACTGGGTAACCTCGGGCGAGGTCTCAGAACTTCCTCGAGTTGTCCAGGACTCATCAGTCCCTGGGTAACCTCGAGCAAGGTAACTTAACTTCCTCGAGTTACCTGGGGCTCATCAGCCCAGGTTAACCTCGAGCGAGGTGACTTGACTTCCTCAAGTTACCTGGGGCTCATTGGCCCCTTGGTAACCTCGAGCGAGGTCTCTTAGCTTCCTCGAGTTACCTGGGGCTCATTGGCCCCTAGGTAACCTGGAGCGAGGTCTTAACTACCTCGAGTTACCTAAGGCTCATCAGCCCCTGAGTAACCTCGAGCGAGATCTCTTAGCTTCCTCGAGTTACCTGGAGCTCATCAGCACGAGGTAACCTCGAGCGAGGTAACTTGACTTCCTTGAGTTACTTGGGGCTCATTGGCCCCTGGGTAACCTCAAGCGAGGTCTTTTAACTCCCTCGAGTTACTTGAGGCTCACGAGCCCCTGAGTAACCTCGAGCGAGATCTCTTAGCTTCCTCGAGTTACCTGGAGCTCATCAGCACTAGGTAACCTCGAGCGAGGTAGCTTGACTTCCTCGAGTTACCTGGGGCTCATTGGCCCCTGGGTAACCTCGATCGAGGTCTCTTAATTCCCTCGAGTTACCTGAGGCGCATTAGCCCCTGAGTAACCTCGAGCGAGATCTCTTAGCGTCCTCGAGTTATCTGGAGCTCATCAGGACTGGGTAACCTCGAGCGATGCAACTTGACTTCCTCGAGTTACCTGGGGCTCATTGGCCCCTAGGTAACCTCGAGCCAGGCCTTTCCATCCCTTCAAGATAAACAAAAACTTAGCCATGAAGGACGTCCTAATAAATTGTGCAAAACACGCGGCATCGACAGTGGCCCCTCCCACATATTTCGCGTGGGGCTAATGTTTGGGCCCAATATTGCCTAGTGGGCCCCCACTTGCTCTAAAGCTCTTCGCCAGCGTGGCAGTCCTCTAGTGGGAGCCATCTCATTTAACTTCTGTGCCAGCATGGCAGAGACATTCTTCACACATTTCAACACCTATAAATACTGGGCAGATCCCCATTTAATGAGGTAATGAATTCTAGACAAACTGCTTCACATATCCCAATTAATTAATATACATCAACTGACTTGATCGTCAGAGGGGCGATCCCGGATCCACCCCTGAGATAGTCTAATCTCGTCCTGTGCAGGTCTCCTAGCAGTTTTCGAGCATCTGGGCCTCATTAGTCCTAATCTTGATTCATCTCACATAATACAAGTTTTTACCCGAAACAGCAACAATAGGCATATACAATATAACATGTAATTTAAATAAGTCACATAAAAGTCTTTTTAACAAAGTAATTCAACTAAGTTAAAAAAAACGATTTGAAGTAACGTGAGAACATGAACCATGACTAGATAAATATTTACTCTTATTGCCTTTCACTTCCCCCCTTTGGCATCTTCAAAAACATTAGTCCACGAATTCGAAAAGATGAAATTTATCTACCAAAACACATCACACCACTAAAGTTTGTTAGAAACAATTTGGTTAGTATAAGAAAATAAAGCATTCAACTCTCAAAACTGCAATCCAAGAATATTAGCCATTCAAGGGACGCACACATGCAAAAAGATTTAACTTAGAATGGTCAAATTAACATAGTTCCATTGTAGCATGCTAAGAAGGAAAAAAAGAAAAGACGCAAAATAAAAAGTTTTGTTCCCACACAAAAAAAAAAAAAAAAAAACTAAACTAAGAATAGTGTTCAAGGCTAGAGGAAGGTTTTTCGACCACTTCTTCTACCACATCATCTAATTTGGTCATCACTTCCTTATGATTTCCGACAACGGTTTGATCAAGCTTGAGCACAATATCCTCCAACTTCATCAATTTCGAGTTCATCTTTTTGAGGGATGTGGTCATATCACCAAGTTGCTCCATAATCAACTTTTGACCATCCAAAGCCTTGTCAACCTTGCTCATCAACCCTTCCACTAATCCATTCACTCCCTTAGCTTCATTTGCAAATTCCATCATAACTTCCGAGTGATCCATGACCAATGTAAATAAGTAATCCAATCTTCTAGCATGAGCTAGGGCATAAGTAGCACCAATGGTAGGGTTTTTGGATGAAGAAGGAGAGGTGTTAGGAAGATTAGTGGCGGCAGGTTGTTCCTTAAGATCAGGAACAACAGCTGGTTTCTTTTCCTTGGGAACAGGAGATGGAGGTGATTTGGTAGGAGGAGGGATTGGAGTGTTTTGTGGTGCAAAAGGAGGTGGAGATGCAGTTTTTGGTGGAGATGAAGTCGTAGGGGGAATGGTATCCATAGGAACAGGAGACTGTTCCCTAAGAAGGAGGAATGCAAGCATCATAAACTTCTTTAGAGATTACTCTAACCTCATCTTCATCAACACTTTCTTCCTCGTCATGTGAAGGAGAGTTTAGAACTTTCAAGTTTCGAACTCTTTGACTAGTTTGAGTAACTCTCGCAACCGATTTCACCAATTCCTCCCTTTCAACCACCTTCTTCCCCTTTTCTATTGCTTTTTGTTTTTCTTTATCCAATTTTTCATTTTTCTTCTCTTTTTCTATTTCGATTTTTTTCGGTTTTCTCTTGTTCTTTTTCTTTTTCCTTCTCAACTTCAAGTTCGATTTCTTCATCCTCCTCAACATCACATTCATCATCATCCATATTAGCTCTTCCTTTTATCACTTCGCCATTCACAACATACACATTTAAATTGTTTAAGGCACGAACATTTAGCAAGTTTCCTGTAGACACACCAATATTCGGAACCCCATAAATCTTCACATTAAACTTAAGTAAAATTTTCGTAACAAGAGCTCCATAACCAACAACAAAACCTTTTTCAATGTAATGACTCATGTGTTGAATCATCAAGGAAGGAAAATTTATGTGTTTATGGGAGTCTAGGCAATGAATGTAAATCAAGTCTAAATGCTAACTTGAGCACGCTTAAGAGGCGAGTAAGAGGGCTTTCTTTAGAATGTGGAAGAGTATCTTGTGGTAAGGAGAAAGAAGATTGTGATCAAGAAAGGTAGTGCCTCTTTTTCCACCATATTTCACAACCAATTCATCAAAGGAAATATCAAAAAATGGATAAGAGCCTCTTTGTTTCTTGAAATATACATTGGTTCCCCTCACAGGAACACCGAGTAGATTTCCCGAAAATTCAGCATTGAAGTCAATTTGAGTTCCCTTCACAAGAGTAGAGCAATTTCCCTCTTCATCAATTGAAAAACTTTCACAAAATTCAATCAATTCAAACATTGACAAAAATTAACCTTTCTACACCAAGAAATATCAATGCATAAACCATGAACATACCGTGTTGCGATGGATTTTCTTTTTGCAACCTTAGTTGTTCCTCTCACAGGAACCGTCGATTCCCCCTCAATGTTTGCATGTGATTCTTCCACCACTATTCCCCAAGTTTCTTCAGTTTGCTTCCTCTTTCTTAGGATCCTTTTTGATGGATTAGGAGAGATATCCATGGGAGTTGGAGATTCGTTGTGAATGGAAGAGGGAGAGGGTTTTCGGATATTTGGTTAGAGAGAGAATGAGAGGTTCGTTTGGTGTTCATGAACTTTTTTTTTATATATTTTTTCGGTTTTAATGAAAGGGAAAAGGTGTAACCTTTGATTTAGGGGGGAAACTAGGGAGTATTGAAGGAAGGTGAAAAGTTAAAAAAATAAAAAATTTACTTAACCATGTATTTGACGCGGTTTGAAGAGAGAGAAAAAAATAAAGAAATTAAAGATAATATTTCCTAACTAATTTGAGAAATATTAGGAGAGAATAAAGGGAGTAGAATCAGATTTTTAGGAGAAAAAATCTGAACATAATATTTTTGGATTTCGATTTTGAATTTTCGAAAATTTGAAAGATAAATCCTAGATCTAATACACTGGGAACAGCGTTTGGGAACAGCGAATGGAAACAACTAAGTTTTTCTACTTTGGAACACAATTAATCATTTAATCCCTTGTCAACTCTTAAGACATAAAATTATCTTATGAACAATAAGGGGAATATTATTGGACCTTGGTGAGCAGTTTGCAGACATTTTTACTTATACATATGAAAAAATCATATAAAGATTGTGATGCATTTTAAACAAATAAAAACATCAAATTTACTCACACATACATAATGCCAAAGAGTCAGACCAATAGGAAGAAAGATTATAGCAATTATTTCAACTTAATCAAGCCAAGTCCAAGTCTCAGTTTTTCAAACCTATCTCTATTTAATGGCTTAGTCAGAATACCAGCAATCTGACGCTTAGTTTCACAAAATTCCATTTTAATAAGGCCCTTCTCAACATTATCCTTTAGAAAATGATGCCTGATATGGATATGCTTAACTCTAGAATGATGCACATGATCTTTAGAAATACTAATTGCACTAGTATTATCACAATAGATGGGAACACACTCAAAGTAAATTCCATAGTCACGAAGTTGTTGTTTTATCCATAGCATTTCGGAACAACATGTTGCTGCTGCAACGTATTCAGCCTCAGTTGTAGATAAAGCAATTGTGTTTTGCTTCTTGGTACTCCAAGAAACCAAACTATGACTAAGGAACTGACTGAACCATACCTGATGTACTCTTTCTATTGATTAGATGTCCTGCATAGTCAGCATCTGCGAATCCTTTCAGTTCAAATGTATCACTTGTTGAATAGAATAGGCTCAAATCGTCTGTTCCTTTGAGGTATCTTAGGATTCTCTTCACTGCTGTGAGATGAGATTCTTTTGGATTGGCTTGAAACCTTGCACATAGCCCTACACTAAAAGCAATATCAAGATGACTTACAGTTAGATATAATAACGAGCCAATCATACCTCGATACTTAGTTTGATCCACACTTGTTCCTACAATATTCTCATCCAATCTAGTTGAAGTTCCCATAGGTGTATGATTTACTTTGGATGCCTCCAAACCATACTTTTTCAGCAGTTTCTTTATGTAATTTTGTTAATGGATGTAGATTCCTTCTTCTGTTTGCTTGATTTGCAACCCCAAGAAGAAGTTAAGTTCACCTATCATGCTCATTTCGAATTCTTTACTCATGAGATTAGAAAAGTCCTTGCACAAAGATTCATTAGTGGCACCAAATATAATATCATCAACATATATTTGAATTACTAATAAACGTTTTCCTTTTGATTTTAAAAACAAGGTTCGATCCAATTTTCCTCTATTAAACTCATTTCCAAGAAGGAACTTAGAAAGTCTTTCATAACATGCTCTTGGAGCTTGCTTTAACCCATAAAGAGCCTTGTCAAGCTTGAAGACATGATTTGGAAAATCTTTATTTTCAAAACCCGGAGGTTGTTCCACGAAAGCCTCTTCATTTAGATAACCATTTAAAAATGCACATTTCACATCCATTTGATACAATTTAAAACCCATGAAAGCAGCAAACGCAATAAAAATTCTAATAGCTTCCAATCTAACAACAGGTGCAAAAGTTTCTTCATAATCTATACCTTCCTGTTGATTGTATCGTTTTATAACTAAACGAGCCTTGTTTCTTCCTATGGTTTCGAACTCATCCAACTTGTTTCTAAACACCCATTTCAAACCAATAACCTTATTGCGTTTAGGTTTAGGTTCAAGGTGCCAAACTTTGTTCTTTCAAATTGATAAAGTTCATCTTGCATAGCTACAATCCAGTCAGCATCAGTGAGAGCTTCTTCATGGTTCCTGGGTTCCATCATAGAAAGAAAAGCATGAAAAGCACAAAAGTTTCTAATTTGAGATCTCGTTTGAGTTCCCTTGTTTATATTACTTATTATAAGTTCCACTGGATGGGAACGATGAGTTTTCCAAGGCTTTGGTTGGAAATCCTGGATGGAAACTTGATTTCTAAGATTATCTTCACTTCCCTGTTCTTGGGAACCAGTTTCAACAATAGTGGATTCATTCACTTGTGTATCCTCACCTAGTTCTTCTTCTTCATGGGGAACAGGAACATGAGGCTATTCCTTAGGCTTTATTCCCATGACTTCTTCTTCTTCCAAAGTCTCATCAATGAGAATTTGATCTTTTACCAAACCTATCTTGAAATCATCATCAATTTGTGTGCTTGGGACAAGTTTATCTGTTTCATCAAAAATAATATGCACACTTTCTTCTACACACATAGACCTTTTATTATAAATTTTATAAGCTTTGCTACTAGAAGAGTATCCTAGAAATACAGCTTCATCACTTATAGCATCAAATTTTCCAAGATTTTTTTCCCATTATTATGAACAAAACATTTACATCCAAATATTCTGAAATATGTAATATTGGGCTTTTTACCAAAATATAGCTCATAAGGAGTTTTATTTAACAAAGGTCGGACCATAGCACGATTTATAATATCACAAGCAGTATTCACATCTTCGGCCCAAAAGTTCATAGGAAGACCACTAGCTATTAACATAGTCCTACCAACACATATTTCTTGCCACTCCTACTTTGAATCCTCATTGGTCCACACAAATCCATATGAATCAACTCTAATGGTCTTCGACTTAAAGGAGGATCTAACATGCTTCCTTTTAGCACATGCATCACAAACATGATCTAAATGAAACTTAATTGAAGTAGACCTAAAAGTAGTTCATTAGAACGAAGTTTGTCAAGCAAAGAAAAACTAGCATGTCCAAGACGCATATGCCATAAAAGAGAATCATCATCAATAACACTAAGGCATGTAAACTTATTTTTGGGAACAAGGGTAAGATCCACAACATATGTGTTCCCCTTTCTTATTCCTTCTAAAACACCATCCTTTGTGCTTTTGTTGACGATTAGACATTTTTCACTATTAAATTTTACAAAGTTCCCTTTATCACATAATTGGGAAATACTCAACAAATTATGCTTCAAACCATCAACTAGAAAAACGTTATTTATGGAATGTGACAATGACTTACCAACTTTGCCTATGGCAACTATGTTATCTTTCATGTTGTCACCAAAAGTCACGCTTCCACCATCATAGGTTAAGAGTGAGAGAAATCTCGATTTATCTCCAGTCATATGCTTAGAACATCCACTGTCTAGGTACCATGTGTTGTTCCCCCTCACTCCAACCTGCAAGAAAACTAATTGTTAGAGTTAGGAACCCAATCTTTCTTGGGTTCCTTTCCTCCAGGAACAATAGATTTCTTTTTCCAAGTTAATTTACTTGTTTCCAAGTTTTCGTTAAAGCGACCAAGTCTAATAGGACATGAGTTCCTATAGTGACCAGTGTTCCCACAAAACATACAAACTTTATCACTTGGTAAATCAACTCTCTTTTTAGGTTTTTCAAATTTGTTTTTGTGATTAAAACCAAGACATTCGGTTCGTTTTGTTTGAGGGTTCTTAATCCAATTCGGTATAGGTAGGATTTTCTTCTCGTTCCTACATAAGTGTAGTTCCCCTTCAAGTTCCTTGTTTTCTTTTCCCAAAAACGAAACATGATTTTTCAACTCGTTTATTTCAGATTTGAAACTTTGTAAGGGAACTGACTTAATATCAAAGGAACTCACTTGAGGAACAAACTCTTTTAACTGTGATAACTCAAGGCTTAACAAGTAGTTTTCATTTTTAGGATTTTCGAAATCCTCTTTTAATTTTAGATTTTTATCAAACAACTCAAAAAATCTTTGTTCAATATCAGTTCGAATACTTTTAAGCGAAGAGGTATGTTCTTTCGCAACTACTAAAGCATGTTGACATTGTTTCGATTTAATGGACTCATCTTTGCAATCCTTCACGGCATCAACAATAAACTCAAATAATTTTTCTTTACTCAAGGAATTAACACGAGTTTTGATAGTGTCTAAACTTGCCTCAAGAGATTCAATCTCTTCATAAGATTCGGAATTGTCAAGAGCCAAGAGACAAAAGTTTGCTGTCTCCTCATTTAGTTGAGGATCATCTTCTTCTTCAGAGTCAGAATCTCCCCATACAGAAACGATAGCTTTCTTCATATTAGATCTAGTATAGGAACTTTTGCATTGTATTCCTTGTTCCTATCTTTGCTTCGTTCCCTTTCTTTGCCTTTGTATTGTTCCCATTGGGGATATTCCTTGATAAAGTGATCGAAACTACCACACTTATGACAAATAAGTTTGTTAGAATATTTCTTATTCTTACCTTTGTAGTCTGCATTCTTCATCTTCCCAAACATCCTTTTGAATTTTCGGACCATGAGAGCGTATTCTTCTTCGTTAGTTTCCGAGTCATCACTTTCATCAGCTTTCAAGGCAATCGATTTTTACTTGGACATATCTCCATTCTCATTGTCCATTTGCAGCTCGTGAGTCATAAGGGAACCAACAAGTTGTTCCAGATTGAACTTCGTAATGTCCTTAGTTTCTTGTAAGGCAGTAACCTTAGAGATCCATCGATCCCTAAGAAGGCTCCTTAGGACCTTTCGTACCTGTTTCTCAGAAGTAATCACTTTTCCAAGAGATGTTAGCTCATTAATAATATTAGTAAAGCGTGTAAACATGTCTTGAATAGATTCTTTTGATTTCACTTGGAAGAGTTCATATTAATTCATCAAAAGATCTATTTTTGATCTCTTAACTTCACTCGTACCTTCATGAGTGACTTCAAGGAGATCCCAAATTTGTTTTACGGTTTTGTATCCCATGACACGATTGTGTTCATGAGGTCCAAGACCACAATGAAGCAGTTTTATAGCAAGAGCATTACTTTCCATTTTTTCGAAATCTTCTTTATCAAAATCAGACAAGGATTTAGGAATTACCTCGTTCTTCTCATTAGTGGTAGTGACTTCAAAATCACCTACCTCTATGACTCTCCATACCTGGTAATTGTCAACTTTGATGAAGATCACCATTCTATTTTCTCCAGTAGGTGTAGAACTTACCATTGAACATTGGTGGCCTCTGTGTAGAGTACCCTTCTTCCAGTTTCTCTCTAGTATTCATATCTTCCAAGATCTCGAACTCAACAGGGTTTCCTGAGTTTTAGAGTTCCCGCTCTGATAGCAATTATTGTACAATATGAACACTATAAGAGTGGGGGGGGTGAATTATAGTGAAAGAATAAGTTATACTTTTTGAAGAATTAAAAGTTAACTTGGGAACACACAATGGGAACACGAGAGATTTTAGCTAGGAAAAACTTCCTAGGCCCAAGGAAGAAACAACCTCGACGACAAAGGGATTTTAACTCAAACTTTCCATTATAATAGGCCAAAACAACTCTGTTTACAATCCTATTACTTTTCTCTCGAGCCGCAACTTAAGTTACTAAACTCAAGTTCCCAACGGCAGTTCCCACAACTGTCGTTCCTCTCAAACTTCACTCGAAGTTATTTTTTCTTTCTCTTGCTTCACTCAAAGCTTCTCACACTTACAAGAGTTCACTCAAACCCTTTACCCAAAAATACAATTTTTAAGACAATGGAAGAGTAATAACTCGAATAAAGTAAGTATGAATTCTCTTAGGAAAGGCACTGAATCTTTTAGACAACTAAGAATATTTAGCTAAGTCAGACACAATTTTTTCTAAGGTTTAGGCGCCTATTTATAGACAATTTAGACAAGACATAAACTTATCCACTACTTAATCCATTATCCCATGATGTCTATGACTCTAATTAATTAATTAGTTTATTTTAAATATTCCTTGAGAAGTAATTAATCCACTTCCTCCACTATTTAACTTAAAACTAAGAAGTAGTAAGTATTACGTGGTTTTAGATACTTGGGAAATAATTAAACTATTTAAATTAATTAAGACTTGGGAAATAATTAACTAAGCCCACTAACCACTAACTACTAACTACAAACGTGTAGCAATAGTTTAGGCGTGATAACTAATTTTTGGGAGTAAATAAAATATTTACTTTAAATAGTTTTTAGGAAAATATCTATAAAAATAAGTTTGATTAAAACGAAAATTATTTTTATATTTAAAAAGAAAATCTTTTTAAAACCGGAAACTATATTTAATTTAGAAAACAAAATCTTTTAGTTTAATTAAAGTATAAAAGATAAGATTAAAACCGTTTGATATTTATCTTAATAAAATCAGAAAATCAATTTAAATCTTTTCTTGACAAACTAATAATCCCTAAAATGTGGATCTAGTCAAAACTAACCTAAAACTTCTAATAACTTGTTGGCGCACAAGTAATGTTAGGCGCACTACTTAGAAGTTATTTAGGTGTTCCTAAAGCTGTCTATAAGTATGTTCCTTAACCTTGTTCCTAATTGTGCCAGTGTTTATATTACTTATTATAAGTTCCACTGGATGGGAACGATGAGTTTTCCAAGGCTTTGGTTGGAAATCCTGGATGGAAACTTGATTTCTAAGATTATCTTCACTTCCCTGTTCTTGGGAACCAGTTTCAACAATAGTGGATTCATTCACTTGTGTATCCTCACCTAGTTCTTCTTCTTCATGGGGAACAGGAACATGAGGCTATTCCTTAGGCTTTATTCCCATGACTTCTTCTTCTTCCAAAGTCTCATCAATGAGAATTTGATCTTTTACCAAACCTATCTTGAAATCATCATCAATTTGTGTGCTTGGGACAAGTTTATCTGTTTCATCAAAAATAATATGCACACTTTCTTCTACACACATGACCTTTTATTATAAATTTTATAAGCTTTGCTACTAGAAGAGTATCCTAGAAATACAGCTTCATCACTTATAGCATCAAATTTTCCAAGATTTTTTTCCCATTATTATGAACAAAACATTTACATCCAAATATCTGAAATATGTAATATTGGGCTTTTTACCAAAATATAGCTCATAAGGAGTTTTATTTAACAAAGGTCGGACCATAGCACGATTTATATATATCACAAGCAGTATTCACATCTTCGGCCCAAAAGTTCATAGGAAGACCACTAGCTATTAACATAGTCCTACCAACACATATTTCTTGCCACTCCTACTTTGAATCCTCATTGGTCCACACAAATCCATATGAATCAACTCTAATGGTCTTCGACTTAAAGGAGGATCTAACATGCTTCCTTTTAGCACATGCATCACAAACATGATCTAAATGAAACTTAATTGAAGGTAGACCTAAAAGTAGTTCATTAGAACGAAGTTTGTCAAGCAAAGAAAACTAGCATGTCCAAGACGCATATGCCATAAAAGGAATCATCATCAATAACACTAAGGCATGTAAACTTATTTTTGGGAACAAGGGTAAGATCCACAACATATGTGTTCCCTTTCTTTCCTTCTAAAACACATCCTTTGTGCTTTTGTTGACGATTAGACATTTTTCACTATTAAATTTACAAAGTTCCCTTTATCACAAATTGGGAAATACTTAACAAATTATGCTTCAAACCATCAAATAGAAAAACGTTATCTATGGAATGTGACAATGACTTACCAACTTTGCCTATGGCAACTATGTTACCTTTCTTGTTGTCACGAAAAGTCACACTTCCACCATCATAGGTAGAGTGAGAGAAATCTCGATTTATCTCCAGTCATATGCTTAGAACACCACTGTCTAGGTACCATGTGTTGTTCCCCCTCACTCCAACCTGCAAGAAAACTAATTGTTAGAGTTAGGAACCCAATCTTTCTTGGGTTCCTTTCCTTCAGGAACAATAGATTTCTTTTTCCAAGTTAATTTACTTGTTTCCAAGTTTTCGTTAATGCGACCAAGTCTAATAGGACATGAGTTCCTATAGTGACCAGTGTTCCCACAAAACATACAAACTTTATCACTTGGTAAATCAACTCTCTTTTTAGGTTTTTCAAATTTTTTTTGTGATTAAAACCAAGACATTCGGTTCGTTTTGTTTGAGGGTTCTTAATCCAATTGGTATAGGTCGGATTTTCTTCTTGTTCCTACGTAAGTGTAATTCCCCTTCAAGTTCCTTGTTTTCTTTTTCCAAATATAAAACATGATTTTTCAATTCGTTTATTTCAGATTTGAAACTTTGTAAGGGAACTGACTTAATATCAAAGGAACTCACTTAGGAACAAACTCTTTTAACTGTGATAACTCAAGGCTTAACAAGTAGTTCCATTTTTAAGATTTTCGAAATCCTCTTTTAATTTTAGATTTTTATCAAACAACTCAAAAATCTTTTGTTCAATATCAGTTCGAATACTTTTAAGCGAAGAGGTATGTTCCTTTCGCAACTACTAAAGCATGTTGACATTGTTTCGATTTAATGGACTCATCTTTGCAATCTTCACGGCATCAACAATAAACTCAAATAATTTTTCTTTACTTAAGAATTAACACGAGTTTTGATAGTGTCTAAATTGCCTCAAGAGATTCAATCTCTTCATAAGATTCGGAATTGTCAAGAGCCAAGAGACAAAAGTTTGCTGTCTCCTCATTTGTTGAGGATCATCTTCTTCTTCAGAGTCAGAATCTCCCCATCAGAACGATAGCTTTCTTCATATAGATCTAGTATAGGAACTTTTGCATTGTATTCCTTGTTCCTATCTTTGCTTCGTTCCCTTCTTTGCCTTTGTTTGTTCCCATTGGGGAATTCCTTGATAAAGTGTCGAAACTACCACACTTATGACAAAAAGTTTGTTAGAATATTTCTTATTCTTACCTTTGTAGTCTCATTCTTCATTTCCAAACATCCTTTTGAATTTTCGGACCATGAGAGCGGATTCTTCTTCGTTAGTTTCCGAGTCATCACTTTCATCAGCTTTTAAGGCAATCGATTTTTGCTTGGACATGTCTCCATTCTCATTGTCCATTTGCAGCTCGTGAGTCATAAGGGAACCAACAAGTTGTTCCAGATTGAACTTCGTAAGTCCTTAGTTTCTTGTAAGGCAGTAACCTTAGAGATCCATCGATCCCTAGAAGGCTCCTTAGGACCTTTCGTACCTGTTTCTCAGAAGTAATCACTTTTCCAAGAGATGTTAGCTCATTAATTATATTAGTAAAGCGTGTAAACATGTCTTGAATAGATTCTTTTGATTTCATTTGAAGAGTTCATATTATTCATCAAAAGATCTATTTTTGATCTCTTAACTTCACTCGTACCTTCATGAGTGACTTCAAGGAGATCCCAAATTTGTTTTCGGTTTTGTATCCCATGACACGATTGTGTTCATGAGGTCCAAGACCACAATGAAGCAGTTTTATAGCAAGAAGCATTACTTTCCATTTTTTCGAAATCTTCTTTATCAAAATCAGACAAGGATTTAGGAATTACCTCGTTCTTCTCATTAGTGGTAGTGACTTCAAAATCACCTACCTCTATGACTCTCCATACCTGGTAATTGTCAACTTTGATGAAGATCACCATTCTATTTTTCCAGTAGGTGTAGAACTTACCATTGAACATTGGTGGCCTCTGTGTAGAGTACCCTTCTTCCAGTTTCTCTCTAGTATTCATATCTTCCAAGATCTCGAACTCAACAGGGTTTCCTGAGTTTTAGAGTTCCCGCTCTGATAGCAATTATTGTACAATATGAACACTATAGAGTGGGGGGTGAATTATAGTGAAAGAATAAGTTATACTTTTTGAAGAATTAAAAGTTAACTTGGGAACACACAATGGGAACACGAGAGATTTTAGCTAGGAAAAACTTCCTAGGCCCAATAGGAAGAAACAACCTCGACGACAAAGGGATTTTAACTCAAACTTTCCATTATAATAGGCCAAAACAACTCTGTTTACAATCCTATTACTTTTCTCTCGAGCCGCAACTTAAGTTACTAAACTCAAGTTCCCAACGGCAGTTCCCACAACTGTCGTTCCTCTCAAACTTCACTCGAAGTTATTTTTTCTTTCTCTTGCTTCACTCAAAGCTTCTCACACTTACAAGAGTTCACTCAAACCCTTTACCCAAAAATACAATTTTTAAGACAATGGAAGAGTAATAACTCGAATAAAGTAAGTATGAATTCTCTTAGGAAAGGCACTGAATCTTTTAGACAACTAAGAATATTTAGCTAAGTCAGACACAATTTTTTCTAAGGTTTAGGCGCCTATTTATAGACAATTTAGACAAGACATAAACTTATCCACTACTTAATCCATTATCCCATGATGTCTATGACTCTAATTAATTAATTAGTTTATTTTAAATATTCCTTGAGAAGTAATTAATCCACTTCCTCCACTATTTAACTTAAAACTAAGAAGTAGTAAGTATTACGTGGTTTTAGATACTTGGGAAATAATTAAACTATTTAAATTAATTAAGACTTGGGAAATAATTAACTAAGCCCACTAACCACTAACTACTAACTACAAACGTGTAGCAATAGTTTAGGCGTGATAACTAATTTTTGGGGAGTAAATAAAATATTTACTTTAAATAGTTTTTAGGAAAATATCTATAAAAATAAGTTTGATTAAAACGAAAATTATTTTTATATTTAAAAAGAAAATCTTTTTAAAACCGGAAACTATATTTAATTTAGAAAACAAAATCTTTTAGTTTAATTAAAGTATAAAAGATAAGATTAAAACCGTTTGATATTTATCTTAATAAAATCAGAAAATCAATTTAAATCTTTTCTTGACAAACTAATAACTCCCTAAAATAGTGGATCTAGTCAAAACTAACCTAAAACTTCTAACTAACTTGTTAGGCGCACAAGTAATGTTAGGCGCACTACTTAGAAGTTATTTAGGTGTTCCTAAAGCTGTCTATAAGTATGTTCCTTAACCTTGTTCCTAATTGTGCCAGTGTTTATATTACTTATTATAAGTTCCACTGGATGGGAACGATGAGTTTTCCAAGGCTTTGGTTGGAAATCCTGGATGGAAACTTGATTTCTAAGATTATCTTCACTTCCCTGTTCTTGGGAACCAGTTTCAACAATAGTGGATTCATTCACTTGTGTATCCTCACCTAGTTCTTCTTCTTCATGGGGAACAGGAACATGAGGCTATTCCTTAGGCTTTATTCCCATGACTTCTTCTTCTTCCAAAGTCTCATCAATGAGAATTTGATCTTTTACCAAACCTATCTTGAAATCATCATCAATTTGTGTGCTTGGGACAAGTTTATCTGTTTCATCAAAAATAATATGCACACTTTCTTCTACACACATAGACCTTTTATTATAAATTTTATAAGCTTTGCTACTAGAAGAGTATCCTAGAAATACAGCTTCATCACTTATAGCATCAAATTTTCCAAGATTTTTTTCCCATTATTATGAACAAAACATTTACATCCAAATATTCTGAAATATGTAATATTGGGCTTTTTACCAAAATATAGCTCATAAGGAGTTTTATTTAACAAAGGTCGGACCATAGCACGATTTATAATATCACAAGCAGTATTCACATCTTCGGCCCAAAAGTTCATAGGAAGACCACTAGCTATTAACATAGTCCTACCAACACATATTTCTTGCCACTCCTACTTTGAATCCTCATTGGTCCACACAAATCCATATGAATCAACTCTAATGGTCTTCGACTTAAAGGAGGATCTAACATGCTTCCTTTTAGCACATGCATCACAAACATGATCTAAATGAAACTTAATTGAAGGTAGACCTAAAAGTAGTTCATTAGAACGAAGTTTGTCAAGCAAAGAAAAACTAGCATGTCCAAGACGCATATGCCATAAAAGAGAATCATCATCAATAACACTAAGGCATGTAAACTTATTTTTGGGAACAAGGGTAAGATCCACAACATATGTGTTCCCCTTTCTTATTCCTTCTAAAACACCATCCTTTGTGCTTTTGTTGACGATTAGACATTTTTCACTATTAAATTTTACAAAGTTCCCTTTATCACATAATTGGGAAATACTCAACAAATTATGCTTCAAACCATCAACTAGAAAAACGTTATTTATGGAATGTGACAATGACTTACCAACTTTGCCTATGGCAACTATGTTATCTTTCATGTTGTCACCAAAAGTCACGCTTCCACCATCATAGGTAAGAGTGAGAGAAATCTGATTTATCTCCAGTCATATGCTTAGAACACCACTGTCTAGGTACCATGTGTTGTTCCCCCTCACTCCAACCTGCAAGAAAACTAATTGTTAGAGTTAGGAACCCAATCTTTCTTGGGTTCCTTTCCTCAGGAACAATAGATTTCTTTTTCCAAGTTAATTTACTTGTTTCCAAGTTTTCGTTAAGCGACCAAGTCTAATAGGACATGAGTTCCTATAGTGACCAGTGTTCCCACAAAACATACAAACTTTATCACTTGGTAAATCAACTCTCTTTTTAGGTTTTTCAAATTTTTTTTGTGATTAAAACCAAGACATTCGGTTCGTTTTGTTTGAGGGTTCTTAATCCAATTGGTATAGGTAGGATTTTCTTCTCGTTCTACATAATGTAGTTCCCCTTCAAGTTCCTTGTTTTCTTTTCCAAAAACGAAACATGATTTTTCAATCGTTTATTTCAGATTTGAAACTTTGTAAGGGAACTGACTTAATATTCAAAGGAACTCACTTAGGAACAAACTCTTTTAATTGTGATAACTCAAGGCTTAACAAGTAGTTTCATTTTTAAGATTTTCGAAATCCTCTTTTAATTTAGATTTTTATCAAACAACTCAAAAATCTTTTTCAATATCAGTTCGAATACTTTTAAGCAAGAGGTATGTTCTTTCGCAACTACTAAAGCATGTTGACATTGTTTATTTAATGGACTCATCTTTGCAATCTTCACGCATCAACAATAAACTCAAATAATTTTTCTTTACTTAAGAATTAAACGAGTTTTGATAGTGTCTAACTTGCCTCAAGAGATTCAATCTCTTCATAGATTCGGAATTGTCAAGAGCCAAGAGACAAAAGTTTGTTCTCCTCATTTGTTGAGGATCATCTTCTTCTTCAGAGTCAGATCTCCCCATCGAAACATAGCTTTCTTCATATTAGATCTAGTATAGGAACTTTTTGTATTCCTTGTTCCTATCTTTGCTTCGTTCCCTTCCTTTGCCTTTGTTTGTTCCCATTGGGGAATTCCTTGATAAAGTGATCGAAACTCCACACTTATGACAAAAAGTTTGTTAGAATATTTCTTATTCTTACCTTTGTAGTCTCATTCTTCATCTTCCAAACATCTTTTGAATTTTCGGACCATGAGAGCGATTCTTCTTCGTATTTTCGAGTCATCACTTTCATCAGCTTTTAAGGCAATCGATTTTTGCTTGGACATGTCTCCATTCTCATTGTCCATTTGCAGCTCGTGAGTCATAAGGGAACCAACAAGTTGTTCCAGATTGAACTTCGTAAAGTCCTTAGTTTCTTGTAAGGCAGTAACCTTAGAGATCCATCGATCCCTAGGAAGGCTCCTTAGGACCTTTCGTACCTGTTCCTCAGAGTAATCACTTTTCCAAGAGATGTTAGCTCATTAATAATATTAGTAAAGCGTGTAAACATGTCTTGATAGATCTTTTTGATTTCATTTGAAAAGTTCATATTACATCAAAAGATCTATTTTTGATCTCTTAACTTCACTCGTACCTTCATGAGTGACTTCAAGAAGATCCCAAATTTGTTTTCGGTTTTGTCATCCCATGACACGATTGTGTTCATGAGGTCCAAGACCACAATGAAGCAGTTTTATAGCAAGAGCATTAATTTCCATTTTTCGAAATCTTCTTTATCAAAATCAGACAAGATTTAGGAATTACCTCGTTCTTTCATTAGTGGTAGTGACTTCAAAATCACCTACCTCTATGACTCTCCATACCTGGTAATTGTCGCTTTGATAAGATCCCATTCTTTTTTCCAGTAGTGTAGAACTTACCATTGAACATTGGTGGCCTCTGTGTAGAGTACCCTTCTTCCAGTTTCTCTCTAGTATTCATATTTTCAAGATCTGAACTCAACAGGGTTTCCTGATTTTAGAGTTCCCGCTCTGATACCAATTTTGTAAATATGAGCACTATAAGAGGGGGGGTGAATTATAGTGAAGAATAAGTATACTTTTTGAGAATTAAAAGTAACTTGGGAACACACAATGGGAACACGAGAGATTTTAGCAGGAAAAACTTCCTAGGCCATAGGAAGAAACAACCTCGACACAAAGGGATTTTAACAAACTTTCCATATAATAGGCCAAAACAACTCTGTTACAATCCTATTACTTTTCTCTCGACCCAACTTAAGTTACTAAACTCAAGTTCCCAACGACAGTTCCCACAACTGTCGTTCCTCTCAAACTTCACTCGAAGTTATTTTTTCTTTCTCTTGCTTCACTCAAAGCTTCTCACACTTACAAGAGTTCACTCAAACCCTTTTCCAAAAATACAATTTTAAGACAATGGAAGAGTAATAACTCGAATAAAGTAAGTATGAATTCTCTTAGGAAAGGCACTGAATCTTTTAGACAACTAAGAATATTTAGCTAAGTCAGACACAATTTTTTCTAAGGTTTAGGCGCCTATTTATAGACAATTTAGACAAGACATAAACTTATCCACTACTTAATCCATTATCCATGATGTCTATGACTCTAATTAATTAATTAGTTTATTTTAAATATTCCTTGAGAAGTAATTAATCCACTTCCTCCACTATTTAACTTAAAACTAAGAAGTAGTAAGTATTACGTGGTTTTAGATACTTGGGAAATAATTAAACTATTTAAATTAATTAAGACTTGGGAAATAATTAACTAAGCCCACTAACCACTAACTACTAACTACAAACGTGTAGCAATAGTTTAGGCGTGATAACTAATTTTTGGGGAGTAAATAAAATATTTACTTTAAATAGTTTTTAGGAAAATATCTATAAAAATAAGTTTGATTAAAACGAAAATTATTTTTATATTTAAAAAGAAAATCTTTTTAAAACCGGAAACTATATTTAATTTAGAAAACAAAATCTTTTAGTTTAATTAAAGTATAAAAGATAAGATTAAACCGTTTGATATTTATCTTAATAAAATCAGAAAATCAATTTAAATCTTTTCTTGACAAACTAATAACTCCCTAAAATAGTGGATCTAGTCAAAACTAACCTAAAACTTCTAACTAACTTGTTAGGCGCACAAGTAATGTTAGGCGCACTACTTAGAAGTTATTTAGGTGTTCCTAGAGCTGTCTATAAGTATGTTCCTTAACCTTGTTCCTAATTGTGCCAGTGTCTGTTCCTTTCATGGGAACAGAACCAAGTTCCTTTCATGGGAACAGGACCAAGTTCCGTTTGAGAATTCACCACAAACTGAATTGATCTTTCACTCAACCTTAACATGAAGATATAAAATACACCCTAATGTATTCTAATCTTCACTCCAAGCTTGATACTTCATCAGTCGAACATCTTCACTTCGATCTTTGATTAATTCTCCATTTTAATCTTCAATCAAGTATTCTCTTTGCTCGAGAATGAATTACCTAGCAATAACATAAATAAAATACACTATGTCTTTTGGGGTTAAGGCGTCTTCAAAACTCAAGGGTCAACAAATATTTTGTCAACTTTTCGTTGGTATGTAGCCCCTGCATTCTTAAGTATGAATCGCATCATCTTACAACAATACTCGCCTTGGTTTGTGATGAAGGCGGTATGGACTCGATCGTGTTTAGCCATTGGGATTTGGTGCTACCTTGCATTTGTTCCATAAAGCTTAAGAGAGCATGCCCAACTGTAGAATCAATTAACCTGTCAATCTTGGGTAGAGCGTGGTTATCTTTTGGACAGGCCTTGTTTAGGTCTATGAAGTCTACGCAAATCATCCATGCTCCACTCCATTTTTGACCAGTACTACGTTGACTAACCATTATGAGTATTGACATTCTGCTATGATGCCTGCCTCAAGTAATTTTTTAACCTCCGTCGTTCAGGCTCCTGCTGTCAGCTTTTACTTGATCGGCTTGAACCCCTCTTTAATGTTAAGTTCGTTGCCCATGATTTTTGGGTCCAGTCCGGGTATCTATGAGGCTTCATAAGCGAAGATTTCCTTGTATTCGGTGAGTACATGAACGATTTCTTCTCTTACTTAGGGCTTCATAGCTTTGCCTACCCTCAGTGTCCGACTAACCTCTTTGTCGATGACAACTTTTTCATCTTCTTCGGCTGACTGAGGGCATTCATATTGTTCAGGGTTGTTAGTAATGTATACCCTGAGGCCACATGATGGCTGATTCTCCTTCCGCTTTCTCTTTTTTGAGTCCTCTTGGACGTCAACCTTGTTTTTTAGACTTGTAACATAACATTCCCTTGCTGTTTGTTGGTCCACTGGATCTTTCTGACCCTACCCTCACTGGTTTCGAATTGCATGAGGAGTTGATAGATGGAAATTACAGGTTTGACCTTGTTTAGAGTTGGTCTCCCTATTATAAAATTGTATGGCTGAGGAAGACGATCAGTGGGCTTCTTCCCTTGCCTTTCTCCCCAATCCGAGTAAGTAGCCTTATAGATCCGACTGGGTGCATAGAGTTTTCCCCGAAGCCTACAACCAGCTGATTCAGGGGGTAACATCATTTTCGTTGTACTTCAACTTCTTGAGGCATTCTAGGGTGATTATGTCAGTCGATGACCCGCTATCTACCAGCACTCTCTTGAGCCTTGTGTTGGACACTTTCAATTCGATGACCGGGGGGTCGTCATGCAGTGTGTAAAGAGTTCGGATGGATTCCCTAAATGTCATCACAAGTCAATCGGGTCTAGGTGGTGGACGTCAAGCACTTGGTGTTTAAGACTTTAGAGATAGGCTTTGCAAGATCAGTCGCTTGGGCGTCCTGACGCAAAGCCACCTGCTATAACCCCGATGAATATTTCGGTATCCCCACAATTCCACTGACCCACCTCTTATTTTCCTTTTTCCTCGCTTATTTGTTTGATGTAGCGGTTCAGTTTTGCTTCATCTGCTAGGTTATCGCGGGACTTCTTCAACTCTCAGCAATCTTTGGTGCTGTGTCCACACTCCCATTGGTACTCGCACCACTAGCATTTATCTCTCGTAGCGGATGAAGTTCTGATGGGGTGGGTAGGGAAGCATGGACTTATCCTTTGCTCTCGGCCAAGGACCATCTTAATTGATCGGGCTACAGTCCGGGCATCAGAGCGACGAAGGCTACCGCGTCTTGCAAGTCTAACACTTTCAACGACTCCTCGTTGAATCACTTGATGTAGTCGGCCAAGCTTATTTTCTTATCTGACCAACATAAGGTGAAGGCTTGTCTTTTTCTGCCTTTTTCCTGCAACAAAAAGATCGGGGAATAAGTCCTCTAGTACCGAGAAATCATTAATGATTTGGGAGGGGAGATCTTGGAACCAGTTCAAGGCTAGGCCCTTCAGCGTTGTGAGCAAGAAGAAACACTAGGTTGCTTCGTCGTTAGTCCGAACACTCATCTGAGCTTTGTATGTGGCTATATGATCATCTTGGTCGGTTAGGCGCGCGAATGGTTCGATGGTGGACTGTTTTGATATTTCGTGAAATGAGTGCTTCTAGGATTAATTTACTGAATGGAACCATGAACTTGAGGGCACCACTATTGATCCGAGGGGGTCTGGATTGGGTCGAATCACCATGCTCTTCCCTCTAGGCAGCTTTCTTGTTCATAATATATCTGGCATCATACCCCTTAAGCACTTCTCGTTGAGGACATGTCGGACATCATTAGGCTTTTGCCTAACATTGCCTCTTGGTGTCTGAGAAACATGGGCATGTCCCCCCTGCCGAGCAGATCTCCCTTTAGGTGGATGGCGGTCTTCTTCCCCCTGCCTTGATCTTTGCTGATAATGTTAGTTGTGTTCCCTCGCTTCAGATCGTTGTCGGCTAGGCTAACCATGAACAGAGCGGGGGATATCTTCTTCCCTTAAAGGGGTACCAAGGCTTGCTCCCTGGGATTTAGCTGGGCACACCCTTGTTGTAAGGTCGCTAGCATGTCAATTATGCTACGTTGCAGGGTCTACTGGGGCTGAGCAACTATCAGAGCGATATCTGATGTGAACAAGGGTTGAGAGTCGGCTTGCTGCAACTGCTGTGATGGCACATGCCGATTCTCGTTGGATTGTTGTCCTTCAGGGTCTATGGTTTCCACGTTGGGGGTCCGATGGGGAGGAAGTGAAGGTGCTCATGTCGACCTCTAAACCTGTCAAGACCTTTGAGGTTATGCTAATTGCTGGGGTCTAGAGCGAATGTTCTTTGGTGGAGCCATTGCAGATCAACTATGAGGTGAATCTTGTTGAGTGGTGGTGAAGCAAATTTGTTCGTAATTACCTCACAGATGGCGCCAAACCGTTTTCGTCTAGAAATCTATCAAATATGTTAAGTTTGTTGAGAGTCAAATCTCAAGTCTTGTCACCGGAAACCCTACAAAACAGTTAAACTGGCCCGGTGTTTTTCGGGAACGCCTCTTCGACGCTCAAGTTAGTTGAGGTAGAGAGATAATGTGAGTAAATATAGACATAGATGCTCTGGCTTTTTTAAGTGAGAATTCAATACTTTTTCATTGATGACATTGGTGATATATAAACAGTTGGGAATTCCTAGACAAGCAACATTAATGGGATAGGCTTTTCTTAGGATAAATGGCTACGTTACCTTTTCAGACAATTGACGAGCCCTTTTTCGCATCCCTATACGCCTGGAGCTAAGTCAACCCCATAGTGGGACCCACATTTGCCACCTGTCTGGTAACTATGATGATTTGGCGAAAGTGCGGGATGGCCATTTGCCGAGCCTAAACATCTGCCAAATCAAAAATCAAAGACTTCTTACTAGTCACATGATGAGTAGCTCCCGTATCAATAATCTAATATTGGAATTGAACTTACCACTCAAGTGGTGTAATCTCTCGTAAATTTCTGGATTTTATAAATATATTTTGGTTTTTATATTTAAACATAATTTAGTTTGAAAAGATTTATTTATTTAAAGGAGGTTGACCATTTTGAAAGTCAAAGATATTATTTTAAGGATTTAAGGAAGTTAAAATATTTTGTTAAGGCCTGCTTTGAAAAATGTTTGAAATACTAATTGGATTTGGAAAAGAGGTTTAAATGGGCTTGAGGAATCCAAATTCCAAGTGGATTAGGAAAAGGATTTCTATTGATATTAGGAGTTCTAAATCACAATCATATTCACCATAAAACACTATTCAAACCCAATTTTGCTTTTCCGAAGCCCAAAAGGAAAAGCCTACTTATAAATACCTTATACCCAATTATTTTAGCACACAAAAATTTATCTCTCCTCCCTTGCACACAACCGGCCCTCTTCTTTCTCTCTCTCTTCACCTTTCTTTTTGTTTCTTCCAAATTTCTTTCTTATTCTTCAAGAAACATAAACACACCACAACAACCATCACCATCATTGTTGCACCACTGCTGCCGCTGCTGCCTTCTTCACGCCGGCGCCTTTCCTCCTTTGTTCCTTTGATTCGTTGGTTTAATTCTTTCTTCCTCCTCAAGTTTTGATTAAAGATTATGTTTTTATGTTTTGTTTTAGTACTAATTATGATTACTGACTTTAAATTATTGTTTTAATGATGAATCTATTATTCTATTAATTTTATATTGAAAGAATAAGATTTCAGATTGAATTATTATATTTAAATTGAGTTTTTAATTAGCAAAGCATGAGTTTTCAGGCTGTTAAAAATATTTGAAAGCATGTTATAAACTATGAAATTGATTTAAATTATGAATTAAGCATGTTTAAGTATGTTTAAAGAGAGTTTTAATATTTTATAAGTTGCTGGAATTTTAGAAAGGTTGTTATTAATGGAGTTTTATGGATTTTAATGTTTTGTACAGTACTATTATGCTAGGTAAATAAGTAATTGAAGTTTTAATCACTAGGGGAAAAAACATAAAGGGCTGCGCAGGAAGGGCTGCGCTTTTCGTAAAAACGCAGCCCTACTAAGCAGAAGGGCTGCGCTTTTTAGAAAAAGCGCAGCCCTTCACTAGTAGGGCTGCGCTTTTTTAAATAAGCGCAGCCCTTCTGTAGGTAAGAAGGGCTGCGCTTTTAAAAAAGCGCAGCCCTACTAAGTGAAGGGCTGCGCTTTTTTAAAAAGCGCAGCCCTTCTGCTTAGTAGGGCTGCGCTTTTTTAAAAAAGCGCAGCCCTTCTTGAAAAAATTTGAAATTTCGGAATCGCGGGCTTTGAAATATTGAGCGGGGATTCGTCAAATATATTATCCCTCATTCTCTCTCCTCTCTCACGTCCCTCATTATTCCTTTCCTCCTTCTCTCTCATCCTCTCTTCTTCTCTCTCATCCTCTCTTCTCTCTCAAAAACTCCCATAAACATTTGCGACAAAAACCTTGAAATGATTTGCACTAAACATGGCAACGGAGTCCGATTGCCTATTGTGATACCTTTTCGGAAGCGGAACGAGCCAACGAGTCAAACTCACGTTTAGGCTTTTTAAGCCATCCGAGTTCGTTTAAGCCTCCAAATAGCCATTTTATGTTTTTCCGAAATTTTTTTTTTCCCTTAAATTATGTATTTGGGTTTTGTTTTATGTATTTAAACATTATTAGGTTGTAGTTCTTGTATACTTCTCTTTGTTTATATATTTTGATTAATGTTCTTGTATACTTCTCTTTGTTTTGATTAATGTTCTTGTATACTTCTCTTTGTTTATTTTGATTAATGTTATTCTTGTATACTTCTCTTTGTTTATTTTGATTAATGTTCTTGTATACTTCTCTTTGTATATAATTTCTTGTATTTTCATCTTTGTTTTGATTAATGTTCTTGTATACTTCTTGTATACTTATTGTATACTTCTCTTTGTATATTAGTTTTTGTTCCTTTTTTCATTTTCGTTTCATTCTTTTATTGTTTGGGTTTAGTATTTTCGTTTCGTTTCTCTTCTCTTCTGTTTAATTTCAGAAAATGTGAGATTATGAGTAAAAAAATGACAAAAAAAAAAAATTTTTTTTATTTTTTTTTTTTTGGTAGGAAGGGTTGCGCTAGTTAGGAAAAAGCGCAGCCCTTCTAGCTTAAGGGCTGCGCTTTTCTAGCGCAGCCCTACTTAAAAAGTGAAGGGCTGCTACTGAAAGGGCTGTTGTCAAAAAGCGCAGCCCTACATGCCTTTTTTAGCGCATCCCTTCTTCATTTTTCCACTAGTGAATGATAAAGATAACTTTTAAATATTTTTAAAGAGGAATTAAAGTATTTTAAAAGTCCTGGATTTTATTTGGAGTATTGACTTTGAATTATATTAGTTGTTTTAGGCGGTGATTATTCAGTAGGCAATTTTTAAAGTGTTTAGAGGTGGCCTACCAATTTGTTTACACAAGATACGTACATGCCTATGTCTTATGTGATGTAGTATCATGATTGTAGGAAGGAAAAGTTGTAGTATCATGTATAGGAACTTTGTAAGTTGATATGTGATTTCTATTATGATTGGATTTTACATGTTTTATGCATGTGTGCAAACATGCTGATTATGAGATTTGATTATGAGTTGAATATTATCCTTATATGGAATATTGATGCAAGCATGTTGGTTGGGAACTTTATTTATTAATTCACATGGGGGAATTAATATGTTTATTGAGTTGGATCATGTTGAATCATGTGTTCCCTTATATTATTATTTTCACTTCTTTATGAGTTGATAATTTATTCCATTGAAAGATAAGTTGGTTGTTGGCTAGGTTCAACAAATAAGAAAGATTGGAATAAAAGGGACTTAATCTTGGATTGTAAGTTGTGTTATCACTTGTTTCATCCTAAGATAAAAAGGAGTCACTAGTGGAAAAATGAAGAAGCGCTGTGCTAAAAAAGGCATGTAGGGCTGCGCTTTTTGACAGCAGCCCTTCACTTTTTAAGTAGGGCTGCGCTAGAAAAGCGCAGCCCTTAAGCTAGAAGGGCTGCGCTTTTTCCTAACTAGCGCAGCCCTTCCTACCAAAAAAAAAAATTAAAAAAAGAAATTTTTTTTTTGACATTTTTTTACTCATAATCTCACATTTTCTGAAATTAAACAGAAGAGAAGAGAAACGAAAATACTAAACCCAAAACAATAAAAAGAATGAAACGAAAATGAAAAAAAGGAACAAAAACTAATATACAAAGAGAAGTATACAATAAGTATACAAGAAGTATACAAGAACATTAATCAAAACAAAGATGAAAATACAAGAAATTAACAACAAAGAGAAGTATACAAGAACATTAATCAAAATAAACAAAGAGAAGTATACAAGAATAACATTAATCAAAATAAACAAAGAGAAGTATACAAGAATAACATTAATCAAAATAAACAAAGAGAAGTATACAAGAACATTAATCAAAACAAAGAGAAGTATACAAGAACATTAATCAAAATATATAAACAAAGAGAAGTATACAAGAACATTATAGATCTGAAAATACAAGAACTACAACCTAATAATGTTTAAATACATAAAACAAAACCCAAATACATAATTTAAGGGAAAAAAAAATTTCGGAAAAACATAAAATGGCTATTTGGAGGCTTAAACGAACTCGGATGCCTTAAAAAGCCTAAACGTGAGTTTGACTCGTTGGCCCATTCCGCTTCCGAAAAGGTATCACAAGAGGCAATCGGACTCCGTCGCCATGTTTAGTGCAAATCATTTCAAGGTTTTTGTCGCAAATGTTTATGGGAGTTTTTGAGAGAGAAGAGAGGATGAGAGAGAAGAGAGGATGAGAGAAGGAGGAAAGGAATAATGAGGGACGTGAGAGAGGAGAGAGAATGAGGGATAATATATTTGACGAATCCCCGCTCAATATTTCAAAGCCCGCGATTTCGAAATTTCAAATTTTTTCAGGAAGGGCTGTGCTTTTTTAACAAAGCGCAACCCTTCTTACCTACAGAAGGGCTGCGCTTTATTAAAAAAGCGCAGCCCTACTAGTGAAGGGCTGCGCTTTTTTTAAAAAGCACAGCCCTTCTGCTTAGTATCACTAGTAGGGCTGCGCTTTTACGAAAAGCGCAGCCCTTCCTGCGCAGCCCTTTATGTTTTTTCCCCTAGTGAGTTTAGTTGTGAATGTTTGATTATGTATATATCTGTGTTGTTTGTGTGATATAACCAGTAATAATTTGTAATCATGTAAACTATAACTTGGAGAGTAATAAGCTTTAGACTAGTCCAGGTTTGGAATTGGACAGTCAAGAGTTGGGAGTGAGCGTGCCATGGCTTTTTCTGGGAAACAGATTGATCACCATTCCTATTTTTCAAAGGATCCTCGATATCGCAGGTCATTCTGGAATACGGAGTCGCGCCCGTATTGATCTTCCTAGGTGAGGGCATGTTTTGGTAGGACAATCCGGTCCAATAAGTATTCCATTAAAGTAATCAAAATATGGTTAAAGTTTAGTTCTGTAAAAGTTATCTGCAGAATGTTAGTTTGTTACATTATTATTTATCCCTGCTTATTCTTTATTAGTATCATGTTAGGAATGTTTATTATTATTATGTAGTACTCAGTTTTGTTGATTACGTGTTTTGTTTGTGTGTGTTGATTATGGCTTTGCCTTATTGATCCTGTGATGACCCATTTTGCTGAGCAGATTCTTTAGAGTATTGATATCTACATATTTGCAGATATTGCATCATGGGGATTTGGGAATGGAGAGCTTGTGTAACAAATTGTTTTATCTATAGTAGCAACGTATTATATTAAGTTTGGTTTGAAGTTATCGTTTATAGTGTGTTGGTTTTAAGTACTTTGGTTATTTATTATATTTAAAGTATAAAGTTTAGTTATATGTTTTCCGCTGCGAAATATTGAATAAGCTGATACGTTATCACACGGGCGATAATGCTTTGGTAATTCTCTATATTTTATATTGAAAAGGTATTTTTGAAAAGAGAGAATTATTAGGGTGTTAAAAAGTAGTATCTTGGAGCTTTAGGTTATTTTTTAAACTTTTAGGCGCCTAACTAACTAACAAGTTATTTGAATAAACTTCTTAGTATTGAGCTCCTACTTATTAGTTTTGAAATACGTTATTATAGGAATAAATTATTTTGGAAATTCTTTTTAGGTGGCCCGAAATTTTTTTTATTATGTCCGAATTTTTTTTTAGGTTCGAATTATTTTTTTCGAAATATTTTTATTTAATTTTGTTCGAAATTTTTAATGTCGAAAAAGTATTTTTCGATTGAATTCCAAAAATGTTTTCGATTCCATTTTTTTCTATTATCCGAATTTTTTTTTATTAGTAGTCGAAATTTTTTTTAACGACACTTAGTTATTATTATTTTATTTGAAAATTATAATTAGAGTATGCATTATTTTCTTACCTTTAAAGTTTTACTTATTGTATTGTGAGAATGGGTAGTATAGGATGGACATATAGGATAGAATATTATATGCGTGCATTGAATAGTTAGTTCATCATGTTATTATTATTCTTCCCTGCTAACTATTTATGATTATTTTCTTTCTTAATAATTGTTTATATTTTTCTTCCCTGCTAACTATTGCATTCTTGTGCCTATGATGTTAATGGTAACTCTTTATTATTATTGTTGGAAATTGCATATAGGGAGAGTACTAAATATATTATTGAATATGTTTATTTGTTGTAGATCCTTAACCATGTCTGCTATAGTTGGAAGTTACTAAAATCCCATTATATTAAGTGATGATGAAGGTGACGATAATAATATACCTGTCAATGATAATAAATATACCAGTCTAGATTGGAGTATGCGTAAGATATTAAGATCAAATGTGGCCAGTGATGATGAGGTCATTGTGGAGTTCGACCGTGCTAGGGGTCAGACCAAACTAAACTTTCATCGTACATCCACATGTATGAAATTGAGTCAGAGTTAGAGGATGAAGAGCCTCAACCTACAAGAACATCTAAAAGACAAAAGGAGATACGTCGAATATTATGATGAGGACATAGATGAAGATGAGATCTTCATGCTTGAACGATACAAGGAATCTAATGACAAGAACGAGATTGTGGTACCTTAGGTTACTATTTATGTAGATGATTAAGGAAAACAATATAGTATAATAATATAATAATGATGGGTAGTTGGCCAAAGATGATTAGAGTTGTTTTACAGTACCATTATTTTAGGAAAATATAATGTTATAGTTACAACTATTTAATAATACCCTTTTGGAGGAATAAAAGTTAATTATTTACTTATATGAGTGAGCAAGAATTTATTCTAGGCACGTGTTGGGAATCTTTTTATTATTTAAATTATTATTATGTGATTAAATTCTTGTTTGTTTCCATGTGTATGTTTTAATTTGAATATTTTCTCCATGGATGATTATGTGGTTACTAGAGAACATTTTATGTTGTACTTGGAACTGTTTGAGAAATTGTTTGTTGATGTGATCTTGTTTGATCAAATTGCCTTCTTAGAGTGACATATAAGTTATACTGGAACCTAAAGTAGAGTTATATTACTTTCAGGTCGCGAAATAGGATGGCTAACAACAACGATCTAGCAGATGTTTTTCGCCTCTCGGCGGAAAAATTGACTGAGGAAAGAGCTTAGCGTCTTGAGACTGATGGGGACATGTTTGAAAGGCTATCTAAGGTTAAGCCACCATAATATAAGGGGCAAGCTGATCCTACCTTCCTAGAAAACTATATTAGGGAGTTTGAGAAACTTTTTGGGGCTGTGAACTGTCCTGGGAAAATATGAGAGTGGGTCGGGTTGTGTTGTACCTTAAGGATGAGGCTGATTTATGGTGGAGGGAGAATGGAGCTAAACTGAGTGTTGTGGAAGGATTTATTTGGGATGCTTTTGTGATTGCCTTGAGAGGGAAGTTTGACCATGCGTTCATGAGGAAGCAGAAGTCCCAGGAATTCATTAACCTTAGGATGGGTAGTATGACCATCTCTGAGTATTACAGTAAATTCATAGCATTGTCGAGGTTTGCACCTGAGGTTGTAGCCACTAAGGAGTTGAAGGCTTTTAGAGGTTTGAGCAAGGGTTGACTGATGGGATACAGTTGGGGTTAGGAGGTGAGACCTTTACATCCCTGGATATTGTGTATGGGGGAGCAGCCCATATTTACGGACTCTAGTCGAGGTGGAATAAGAAGAATGTTGTGGTATGTGAGAAAAGGAAGGACTTTAATGCTGGGGGAAATCGGGGGAATTTCAAGAGAAACAGGAATGGTAATGGGAATTTCCAAGGGAGGAACAACCAGGATCAACGTAATAAGGGTCGAGCAGAAAGAGTGCATCACTGCAAGAGGTATGACAACAAGCACCCTAGGAAAGATTGTAAGGGAGAACTAGTGACTTGTAACTACTGCCAAAAGAAGGGCCACAGGGAGTTCGAGTGCTATACTAAGTAGAGCAAGGAGCGGAAAGGTAATGGGAGTGGTAACCAGGTCAGATTGGGGTTCAACCAGTCAAGAAACCAAGGTTCTAAGCGTGTAGGGCAGCCGAACAACCGAGGGAACTATAGTAAGCCTGCCAATGAGAACCTCAACCAGAATAAACCTGTAGGCAAATGGTACGTGATGAGTCGCAATGAAGTTGAGAAATCTGCCAACGTAGTTTCTGGTAATTTTTCTATTAACTCCGTCCTTGCTAAAACATTGTTTGATTCGGAGGCAACTTATTCTTTTATGTCATCATCTGTCCTGGAGGTTAGTAGATTATGAAGAAATTGACTTGCATATCAGTATTCCTACTAGGGAGATCATAAGGTGTACCAAGTTGTTTAGAAATTTGCCTTTGAAGATACGAGACTGTGTATTTCCATCTAACTTAATAGAATTTGATTTCGGAGACCTAGATGTGATTCTTGGATGAGCTGGTTAAGTATTTACAAGGCTAACATAGACTGTAAGTGTTACGTAGTGTAAAACTTAGTAATTAAATATCACAACTCCCAAAGATAGGTTCTAAAACTGGAGACTTGTGCAACAATGATTGGCTCAAATCCCGATGCAAACTTCTGACCAGCAACCTGCAAAAAAGGGACCCACCCTGGAGGTTTCGGTGGTATTTCCCCCTCCGATGCTTAAGTCAGATATCAGGGATGTAAAGGAACTTTTAGAGAGAGGAAGCAGAGAGAGAAAGAGAAGAATTTATGGCAGAATAACAGTATTATGCTCTGAAAAACGTACCTTTCACCCTGAAATCAAGGACTATTTATACTGTTTGAAATGACTGTTGTACCTTGATGTCACCCTAATTTGGGAGCATCTGATTGGCTAATCAATGAAATGGGACACGTGGCAGCTGTTGGTTGGTTAATACACCTCACTTTTATGTAGGGGTGCAGGCCACCTTACTGGGCCTGAAGTACAATTTTGGGCCATTAGAGGGACTTTTAGTACTCTTCCTTCAGGAAACGTACTTTTAGCCCTCAAAACTGTTGGCCCTTGTACTTTGCCTTCATCGATGACCACTGTAGGCTCTGATGAGGCCACGTCAGCTGATAGCCGTTGATTTTTAGGCTACAACATTTGCCCCTTAAAAGAGGGAGTTATTATTTTCTAGGCGCCAAGACGTTAATCTTCCTCTTTTAACCGACCTGGAACTCCCTTCTCTTTTTCAAAAAAAGGCGCCACTTTGCCGGTCTCCACAGGTCAACCCTATGACAACGTACTTTTTACGGTGGGGTCATTTTCACCCCTCTATAAATATGTGACTTAGTCGCTCCTGGAATCATTTTAACATTGCTGAGAAATTTTCTAGAGAGAGAGACTGCAATTTTTACTGAGCTTTTAGAGAGAGAAACTACTCCCGTCCAAGCTCTTGCAATTGCACTCTGCTCGTCCGAGCCTCAAGTCGTCTTTGACATTCGTCCGAACTTTCTTCTACAGGTATTCTTCACTCATCTTTTTTATATTTCCAAGCATATTTAAGAAAATGGATTCGTCCTTCCTCGAACAATTCCGGCCGCTCAAGGGTTGGTGCTAACCCTAGAACAAGAGGCCTAACTTCCTCGGCATCTTCTAGAGTTGGTCCATCTCGGCCGGACATGCATTCTTTTTTTTAGCCATGGACGCAAAGTCAGACGACCCGTCTTACCTGTGCAGGGTAATCTGGCGCGCGTCAAGAGACGCTCGTATCAGAAGAGGGGTTAACATGCGCCTCTAGCTCAGAAAGAGGATCAACTGGCCGGATTCCTGCTGACGGAGAACGAGAGATCCAGAGTCTCTCCTGCAATCAAAACCCATCTCCTGAACTCGTCCAGGAAGAGTCTGAAAGACGAGGCTCTCCTGAGCCTAACCCGTCAAACCCAGAGCGGCCTCAGATGAGACAAATGAGGCCGAGAGCTCTTCTGCTGCTGGCAGTGGCTCAGACGAGCCATCCACCACATCTTTTGAGATAAAAAGGCGTCTGGGCCCCTTGTCTGACCCTAGATACATTCTGGCCGAATCCGACTGGCTAGGACGAGTAGGTCGCCATTTAGACCACCTTTCTTCAGCCATACCCATGCCGGGGTATCGGTTTGTTCTTCCTGGCCGGGAGGACACTATACTTAGTGCTCCTGCTGGCCATTTTGCTGTTTACCGTCTAGCTTTAGATGCCGGACTACGCTTTCCTCTTCATTCTTTTATTACTAGAATTCTTTATTATTATAACATAGGACTCAAACAACTTGCCCCAAATTCGTGGCAAAACATATTAACCTTCATAGCCGTCTGTGAGCTTAAGGGCGTCCAGCCATCCATGGCGGCCTTCTCACAAATACACTATGTCTTCAAAGTTCCCAAAACTGTTAATGGGGCTTGGGTGAGTGTTTGCAATAGGCAAGGCTTCATGACGTCTTGGGACAAGACGTCCAAGATGCATGCTTGGAAGGCCGAGTTCCTGTTCGTCCAAGCTCCAAACGAAGCGGTGGCCAGAAGGTACCGTTATACCAGCCGGGGTGCCACCAATACTGGACGAACTGCGTCCTTTCTGGAGCTGGAGGACAGCTCGGCTGAGCACCTGGTGGAATACTTTAAAACCTCGAGTATTCCATCGATGACGTCTCATTTAGAGGTCCGTCCAACTGGATCCCTTTCAAGGAGATGTTCTACAACGACGACTTCTTGGTCGCGACCGGGCTGAGGCCGGCCGCCGATAGAGGTATATCTTTCAAAAAGTTCTAAGGGAAAAACTCCTTCGTCCTGAGTTCAAGAATTTCACCTATTTTCTCTTCTTATGCAGATTCAGCCAAGGCAAAGTTACGAAAATCTTGGAAAGGCGACATGAGCGCGTCCAAGTTTACTGACTCCCTTTGGAAGAGTTCAGCAAGTCCGCGCTGAAAAAAGAGCGGACACTCTGGTATATAAATATTTTTTTTTTTTTTTTTTTTTTTTACATCAATAATCCTTCTGACGTCCTGCTTTCACGAAGGGTAAGCCGTCCTTACTGGTTCCGGACGCTTTGCCTCTCCAAAGAGCAAACCGTCTTGACTGTTTTTGGACGCTTTGCCTTCGGGAAAAGCAAGTCGTCCGAAATCCATCTTTGACGTTTTGCCTCTTCGAAGAGCAAACCGTCTTGACTGATTTTGGACGCTTTGCCTCTCGAAGAGCAAGCCTCTGAAATCCGTCTTTGACGTTTTGCCTTTTCGAAGAGCAAACCGTCTTGACTGATTTTGGACGCTTTGCCTCTCGAAGAGCAAGCCGTCTGAAATCCGTCTTTGACGTTTTGCCTCTCTTAAAGAGCAACTCGTCTACTGATTTTGGACGCTTTGCTCCTCGAGAGCAAGCCGTCTGAAATCCCTTTGACGTTTTGCTTCTTCAAAGAGCTAGTCGTCCTGACTGGGTTTTGGACGCTTTGCCTCCTCGAGGAGCAAGCCGTTATGAATCCGTCTTGGACAATTTGACTCTTGGAGGGGCGGATCGTTCTAGTAATATCTGAACGCCTTGCACTTTTAATCTGAGCATCAAAATATATCTTCAAGACGAGTTCTAACTTGCATCTTTTTTCAGAAAAACGCCCTAACGTCCAAGCGTTGGTGGAGAAGGCGGCCTCAAAGAAGAGGTCGGCCACCATTGGCGAGGCACCTCCTCCCAAAAAATCCAAAGGCTTCACAGCCAAAAAGAAGAAACCTTCCCGGCCTCCACCAAAAGTGGTGATCAATATCCCGGCCGAGGATGCCTCTCCGGCCACTGAGGAGAGGGGCCTGATCCCTCATGCTGCCGCGGCCGATCAGACCCTTGAGCAACCAGAGGCCCTGCTCAACTGGAGGTATTTGAGCTGAAGCCGGACACTTCTGTGGACGGGTCAGCTTTTTCGGGCCGTCGCTAAGCTGGTAAATCAGATGCGGAGGCCTATAAGACGGCTTCCCTTTCTTCTGGTGAGTCCTACTACTCAAATTTGTTAGGACCTTGCGCGTTGGCGGACGGCCAATGAGTCCCTCCAACCGTCAACGCGTAATACCCATCAAAAATACTGACAAGTCAACTCTTTCAGATAAGGGAAAGGGCAAAGCTGAGGAGGCTCCAGCCGGCTCTCCCGTCCTTCGGATGACGAAGCTCGGCCGCCTTCACGAGGATGAGCCCGGCCAAAAGGGAGAAGCTCAAGCGGAGCTCTTCAAATGCTTCCCTGAGCCTTACATAAAGGGTTTAAGGGGAGCCTCTTCAGGGCATGTTGGTTACATGTCTCAGCTGGCTGCAGAGGTAAGCTTCTCTTTGGACGCTCCAAATTCCATACTTAAAATATATATTAATTTTTTAACATTCGTCCTGACCCTTCTGTCCTCCTCCCACTTTCAGCTCTTTGCTCGCAGCATGATAACTGAAGATTGGGCGAAGGAGCTTAGAAAGGAAAACAAAAGGCTCGTCCAAGATGTGACCGCGGCCGCGGACCTTGCTCAGTTCAAAATGGCCGAGCAGGAAGTGCTGCATCAGCAGTCCAAGCTAGCCTGGGAGATGCGGTCAGCCGATATTGAGTCCAAAATAAAAGTTATCTACTTCGGCTGACCGAAATGCTGGACGAGAGAGCGTCTCTGGAAGCTACCTTCTGGCGAGAGGAACTCAGTCATGACCATGGCTGCAGAGTTTTACAAGGAAAACCTCGTCCTGAAGGTTAAAAATCAAACTCTCCGAGCTGAGGTTGCGGCCACGGTTGAAGCGCCAAGGGGCTATGAACACCGTCATAGATACCTAAAAGAATGGGCGTGCAGGCCTTTGGTACGATGGCCGAAGAAGAGGATATTCCCAGATATGCTCGTCGGCTGGAATTCCAAGAAAGTTTGCACAAAGCCACCATATCAGGGGCAGAACTTGCCATCTTCGAAGAATCCTCTGAGGATGAAGAAGGAGAAGAAGATATGGAGGCTCAGGACGAAGAGAACAATGATCCTCCTGCCGCTTAATCTTTTGTTGTATCTTGGCCGTGAGCCACTTGTACCTTTTCTTTTTTGTACTTTGTTTTTAGATTAGATTGTAATCATCCTTTTCATATATGAGAAACTAACTTTTTCAATCTCTATTGTGCTATGCTTTACTATTTTAGACGTTTTACATTATAATCCCATATTTGTACCAAGTACAAAAGCAACTCGTCATAATATCCCTCTGACGATTGCATGAAGACCTTCATTAATGTCCAAGTATAAAAGTAATTCGTCAACAAGTTTTGATCTGACCCATTAGCTCCTTCATGGACTTTCATCATCATAAACTTATTTTAATTTTTAAAAACCTGCTAAGTAAATACTTGTTCGGCCGGAACCTGGACAATCATTCGTCATTGGACAAGACTTAGTCATTTATAAATTATGCCCCTATATGCCCCCCTTCTTGGACGAGGAGTACTTATATCGTTCCTCTGTTCAAGAAGGAGTAAAGACTGTAATTTTTTAAATAACTTGGACGTTTTTCTAAGAGTGATTGTAACTCGTCCATCTTTGTTAAATCATGAGATAACTTGTTCCTTTACTAAGGTTGTTATCTCTAAGTTTTTGGCTTCTGGACGGAAAGCAGGATACCTGTACTGAGGCGTCCTAATTCCAGCCGACCTTGTTTAGGAGGTGTTTAACTCTTTAAGTAAACAACCGGCCAAGACTATATATCTATCCATTTTTGGACGATAACATGTTCAGCCATCCTCCTAATGAAAGGTGCATTGTTCTTTTTGCTTTGTTAAATTAGTTAGCTTTGAACAATAATTATAACTTAACAAACAAACAAACAAAGTCATAGAGAAGTACAGCTGTATTATATGAAGTTTGCTTGACGAATAGTCAAGGTACATGTATACATTCTACTTTTTCATTGTAATGCATTAGTAAAAGATTACAACTTTGTAGGATGCCCTAAACAAAGTATTTTTTCAAAGTGTCAGAATTCCACGTCCTAGGAATGGACGTCCGTCCAACCTTCTAGACGAAAGGTGCCATTCTTAACTACTTCGATTATTTTGTAGGGTCCTTCCCAGTTAGGGTAAGCTTGCCTAACTCTTTGGCTCGGCCGACCGCTTCCATTTTTCTTAAGACGAGGTCTCCCAGCTTTAACGGACGCCTTGCAACTCTCTTGTTGAAGTCCCTTGCCATTCTCAACTTGTATAGTTGCATTCTCAGCAAAGCGTTGCCCCTGACTTCGGGAACTAAGTCCAAAGCCGTCCTAAGAGCTGCCCAGTTAGCATCTTCTGAGTACATCATTACTCTTAAGGTGGGTTCTTCAACCTCAATAGGAAGGACGGCCTCAGAGCCATAGACCATCATGAAAGGAGTCTCTCCTGTGGAATTCTTGGCCGTTGTCCTTATTGACCATAAGACCAGCTGCAATTCTTCTACCCAAAGCCCCTTTGCATTGTCCAACTTCTTTTTAACCCGGCCGAAAGAATCTTGTTAAAAGCCTCAACTTGCCCATTAGCCTGTGGATGAGCTACTGCGGCAAAGTGAGCCTTATTCCTTGGTCAGCCAACCATTGACGGAGCTTTGGTGTTTCAAATTGTGGCCCGTTATCAAAGACGATCGACTGGGGCATCCCAAACCTTGTAATCAAGTTCTTCCAGATGAACCCTTTGACGTCATTAGTGGTGATGCCTCTTAATGCTTCAGCTTCAACCCATTTTGTAAAGTAGTCCACAGCTACTATTACAAATTTCTTCTGGCTGGCAGCAATAGGAAAAGGCCCAAGAATGTCCATCCCCCATTTAGCAAAGGAAGAGGAAAGAGAATTGGAGTCAAGTAATTGGACGGCCTTTGATAGATATTACCATGCTTTTGGCAACTATCACATCTTTTGGCATACAACAAGGCATCTTCTTTCAAGGACGGCCAAAAGTAGTCCGTCCTCAGAGCCTTTTCTGCCAATGCCCTTCCTCCAATATGAGAAGCACATGTTCCCTCATGCAGCTGCTTTAAAACGTCCAAACCCGCCTTTCGGCTGATGCATTTGAGAAGAGGTCGATTGTAGGATTTCTTGTATAGAGTCTCGTTCCACAATTCAAACCACTTGTCCCTTGGCTTCAATGGGATCAAGAGGCAAACGACCAGACTTCTTAAACTCAATGATTGGGTTCATCCACTCATCTTCTCAGCTGAGAAACAGGATTTCCCCGGCCTCAGTGCTTTTGGCCGCTTTAACCTCCCAAAAGACCATTCTAAGAACGTCTCCTTCAGCCGAGCTGGCCAGCTTAGAAAGGGCATCCGCCTGATGATTCTCAGATCTGGGCACTTGATCCAGGACGAACCTCTTCAAAGACTTGATCTCTTCTTTGACTAAATTCATATATTTGCTCATGGACACTTCCTTGCATTCAAAATCACCATTTACCTGACTGACGACCAGCAGAGAGTCAGTTTTAGCTTCAATTTCCAAGGCTCCAGCCGCTTTGCACATTTTTATGCCGGCTAAGAGAGCTTCATACTCTGCTTCATTGTTGGACGCCTGGAACTTAAACTTCATTGCATACTCAAACTTATCTCCTTCTGGGGATTGAAAGATGATCCCTGCCCCACATCCATTTGTTGTTGTAGATCCATCCACCATCAGGGTCCAATGACGCTTTCCCTCTGCTGGGTCTTGGACGGTTTCTACAGTAGGCCGGGTAAGCTCTACGATGAAATCAGCTAAAACTTGTCCTTTGATTGCTTTTCTAGGCTCAAATGTCAAGTCAAACATGTTGAGCTCAACGGCCCATTTCAACATTCAGCCACATCCATCCTATGCAACACTTGCCTTAATGGCTGATCAGTATAAACAAGAATGTTGTGGGCTAGGAAGTAAGGCCTTAACTTTCGGCTGGCCATCAACAAAGCTAGGCCGAACTTTTCAATGGACGAATACCTGCTCTCCGCATCCTTCAGCACATGGCTCACAAAATAGACTGGTATTTGCACTGAGTCTCTCTCAGCTAAGAGAACAGCACTTACCGCAAAAGGAGACACGGCCAGGTAAACGAACAATTTCTCCCCTTCGGACGGACTGATCAATCTGGGCAATTGCCGAAGATGCTCTTTAACTTGCTGAAGCGCCTCTTCAGCCTCTTTCGTCCATTCAAACTTGGCATTCTTTTTAATGGTTGCGAAGAAATGGTGACATTTGTCCCCTGATTTCGAGAGAAACCATCCAAGAGCAGCCAAACAGCCCGTCAATCGCTGAACTTCTTTGACTTTGGACGGCGAGGACATATTCATAATGGCTTGAATTTTATCGGGGTTTGCCTCAATCCCTCTCTGATCAACCAAAAATCCTAGAAATTTCCCAGCAACTACGTCGAACACACATTTCTGCGGATTGAGCTTCAACTTAAATTTCCTCAAAGTGAGGAAGGTTTCCCTCAGATCGTCCAGATGATCTTTCTCTTCTTTGCTCTTGACGATCATGTCGTCGATATAGGCTTCCATGTTTTCCCAAGCTGCGGCTGAAACACTGTGTTGATAAGCCTTTGAAATGTACTGGCGCATTTCTAGGCCGAAGGGCATTCTGAGCCATCCATACAACCCTTTCTCGGTGATGAAGGAAGTTTTATCTTGGTCATCCGGCCACATGGGAATCTGGTGGAAGCCGGAATAGGCGTCCATGAAACTCAGCAACGCATGGCCGGCTGTTGAATCCACCAGACGATCGATTTTAGGCAATGGAAAGCTGTCCTTTGGACAAGCCTTGTTCAGGTCCGTATAATCCACAGACATTCCCCAGGTGCCATTCGGCTTCGGAACCATTACAACATTTGCCACCCAATCCGGATAATAAGTTTTACGGATGAATTTAGACTTGAGCAGCTTTTGAACTTCTTCATCAACGGCCTTATTTCTGACCGGCCTTAGGTGCCTCTTCTTTTGCCGAATAGGCTTCTGCCCCGGTTCAATATTGAGCCTATGCACTGACACTTCAGGATCTATCCCAGGCATCTCCTCTACAGCATAGGCAAACACATCTTCAAATTCTCGCAGCAACGCAACTAAGGCGTCCTGGATTTCTGATCTCATAACCGATCCTATTTTCAATGTCCTTTCTGGACGTTCTGGGTTCAAGCAAATTTCTACTGGACTTTCCACCGGCTCTGGACGTTCTAGTCCCAGATTCTTTATAGCCATGATCTCTTCAGATGAATGTTTTTCTTCTTTGATTGCCAAACACTTTCTCTTCTTGCTGGGCAAAAGCATGGACGGATTGCTCTCAGGAAGAGGTATCTCTTGGACCTTCTCAACTTCTTGCCTGAGCTCAACAATCCTACCGCAAATCCTCCTGAGATGACCATTACCACATCATCATTTGTGCTATCTCCGTCTATCTTCCTTCCTTGACGGTTATCCCTTTTCTGGAACTTCCTTCCTGACGAAGGCAGGTAATTGTTGATCTTACCTTTTCGAGCCCTTGGACATACATCTGATGCTTGTAAGCTGATAGGTGATCGTCTGGATTAGTAGTTCCGTCGAAAGGTTCAATGGTCGGGAGCTCAACCTTTGGGAAAGGAGGGGACTCCATAATCCTGACCGAGAAAGGAGTTGGCCAATTGATCTGGAGTGCCGCAACCTGACCCTCAATGGGTATGTGCTCCTGACGGTACTCCTTTAGTACCGGATTAGATGAGGTGTTAGCTAAGGCTTGACGCCTGTACACCATTGGCTGCAAAACTGTCTTTTCCTGCCTTGGCTGAAAAGCTGATGGTCCACGGCTTCGTGCCACTGTTCTGGACGGGAGTCTTAAGGACGGATCCTTCATATACGGTGTGGAACCAGAGGCTGAACGCTACTGAGCTGCCGCCCTCTTAGCCTCCAAATACTCCCTAGCATCAGTCTCCATCATGTGACCAGTAGGAGGGATATTATCTGTTGGACGGACTTCCAGCCTCCAGTCCATCTTCCTCCTAGAATCACTAACAGCTGACTGCTTTCCTTTGGAAGGCGGCCTAGTCAACTCTGGCCAAGGTGGCCGACTAGGTCCTCGACGACCCTCTTGGGATCGCCCTTTGAGCGGTGCAGCCGTCTCTCCCCCTGGACTCAGCTGAAAGAACAACATATTGTTCTTAATCTGCTCCTCCATGACAGCGGCCATTCTTGCCTGGAAGTCATTCAACACATTCTCCAAGTGACCAGCTGTCACTGGATGGTCAAGATTCTCCTGGATGACTGGAGTCACAGTCCTACCCTCCAGATGGACGGCAGCATGGCCATGATCTCGTCCACGAGGCGGCCTCTCCTCATCCACAGTGTCTTCTACCTGAATTCTAAAACTTCTGTTCCTTGCGACATTCGATGAATGACAGTCCGTCATTGCTGCGTCTCCCCACAGACGGCGCTAAATGTTACGTAGTGTAAAACTTAGTAATTAAATATCACAACTCCCAAAGATAGGTTCTAAAACTGGAGACTTGTGCAACAATGATTGGCTCAAATCCCGATGCAAACTTCTGACCAGCAACCTGTAAAAAAGGGACCCACCCTGGAGGTTTGGGTGGTATTTCCCCCTCTGATGCTTAAGTCAGATATCAGGGATGTAAAGGAACTTTTAGAGAGAGAAGAGAAGAATTGAGAGAAAAATTTAGGCAGAATAACAGTACTATCCTGACATGAAACGTACCTTTCACCCTGAAATCAGACTATTTTTCTGTTGAATGCTGATGTACCTTGATGTCACCCTAATTTGGGAGCATCTGATTGGCTAATCAATGAAATGGGACACGTGGCAGCTGTTGGTTGGTTAATACACCTCACTTTTATGCAGGGGTGCAGGCCACCTTTACTGGGCCTGAAGTACAATTTTTGGGCCATTAGAGGGACTTTTAGTACTCTTCCTTAAGGGAAACGTACTTTTAGCCCTGCAAATTGTTGGCCCTTTGTACTTTGCCTTCATGAATGTATGCCACCTGTAGGGCTCTGATGAGGCCACGCGCCAGCCTGATGGCCGTTGATTTTTAGGCTACAACAGTAAGGTTTAGAAGGTAGTGTTGAGGAAAATTAACCTCCTATAGACGTTTTGGGAAGCCTAAGAAATTTGGAGTTATCTCTGCGATGCAAGTGAGAAAGTTTATGAAATGGGGTGTGAATCATCCTTTTTGTAGTGTGTAGGATGTGAGTAAAGAAGGTGGAGTGAATCTTGAGGATGTGCCAATCGCGAATGAGTTTATGGATGTGTTAAGTGAGATTTCAGGTATACCACCTGCGAGAGCTATTGAGTTCATCAGAAACTTAGTTCCTGGAACTGCACCCATATCTAAGGCACGCTATAAAATGGCACCTCCTGAGATGAGTGAGCTGAAAATGCAATTGCAATAATTACTGGACAAGGATTATATTAAGCCAATGCATCACCTTGGGGAAATCTCGTGTGTTGTTTGTGAAGAAAAATGATGGAAGCATGAGGCTGTGTATTAACTATAGGGAATTGAACAATGTAACCATCAAGAAAAAGTATCCTTTGCCTAGAATAGATCAGTTGAATGGAGCGAGTGTGTTCTTGAAGATTGATTTGCATTCAGGGTATCACCAATTAAGGGGCGCTAATAAGGATATACCTAAGACTGCCTTTAGAACGCGTTATGGTCACTATGAGTTCACTGTAATGCCATTTGGGTTAACCAATGCTCCTGCTATATTTATGGACTTAATGAATAGGATCTTCTATGAGTATCTAGATAAGTTTGTGGTAGTTTCATTAATGGCATACTGATATATTTGAGGAACGAGGTTTATCATGATGAGCACTTGAGGATTATTTTGAAGAAGCTTAGGAAGAACCAATTGTATGCCAAATTCTCTAAGTGTGAAATCCGCTTGGAGAAAGTAGCATTTTCAGGTCACTATGTGTCAAAGGAAGGATTCTCTGTAGATCGTGCTAAGATTCAAGCTATGAGTGAGAGACCGACTCCAAAAATGTGTCAGATATCAGAAGTTTCCTAGGTCTAGCTGGCTATTATAGAAGATTTGTGAGAGACTTCTCGAAGATAGCGAGGCTTATGACCAACCTGGTGAAGAAAGAGTCAAAATTTGAGTGAAGTGAAAAGTGTGAAGAAGCCTTTCAGATTTTGAAGGAACGTATAACCTCCGCACGTGTTTCGACCCTGCTTGATGGGAATGAGGGATTTGAGGTGTATAGTGTGTGATGCTTCGAAGAATGGTTTTGGATGTGTGTTACAAGAAAATGGGAAGGTAATTACGTATGCGTCGCGTCGGTTGAAACCTTATGAGGCTAATTACCCTACGTATGTTCTAAAGTTAGCTGCCATAGTGTTTGCATTGAAAATTTGGAGACATTACCTCTATGGGGCAACTTGTAAGATATTTACAGACCATAAGAGCTTCAAGTACATTTTTACACAAAAAGACCTGAATATGAGGCAAAGAAGATGGTTGGAGTTGATTAAGGATTATGACCTGCACATCCAATATCATGAGGGGAAAGCAAATGTGGTCGTTGATGCCTTGAGTAGAAAGTCGAGTCATAGCGTGAGTGCCTTGATAGTCCCTGAGGAGTTGTGTTGAGATATGCAAAGGCTGAGCCTATACATTTTAGATCCTGGAGTAAGTGTGCCAAGATTGAGCGCTTTATCTTTAGGGTTGTCAGTTTTCGACGAGATCAAAGAGGGTCAAGTTGGGGATGAGCACCTAGATAAGATTAAGGAGAAAATGAAGCAAGGTAAGGAAGTTGACTTTAAGATTCATGAGGATGGAAGTTTGAGGTTTAAGGGGAGGTGGTGTGTACCACAAAAATGTAACAACCTTAAGAGACGTGTTATGAATGAGGGGCATAACACTCCATATTCTATGCACCTTGGGGGTGACAAGTTGTATAAAGACCTTAAGGGTATCAATTGGTGGCCAAATATGAAGCGAGAGGTAGCTGAATATGTGTCTAAGTGCCTAACCTGTTAGAATGTGAAGATAGATCATAAGAGACCCATGGGGAAGGTTCAATCCTTAGAGGTTCCTAGATGGAAGTGGGGTTCTATATCTTTAGACTTTGTGACTGCTTTTCCTAGAGCGAGGAGTGGTAATGATACTATTTGGGTTATTGTGGATAGCTTGACAAAATCCGTCGTGTTTATACCCATTAAGGAGACATGGAAAAAGAAGCAACTTGCAAAGAAGTACATTAGGCATGTGGTTAGATTACATGTGGTTCTAAGGGATATCATTGTTGATCGTGATTCGAGGTTTCTTTCGAAATTTCGGACAAAGGTCTAATTAAATCTTAGGACAATATTGAAGATGAGTACAACCTTTCACCCTACGACTGATGGTCAGATTGAGAGAACCAAACCATGGAGGATATGGGAATCTGTGTCAAGTTTCGGAACGAAACTTCTTTTTAAGAGGGGTAGCCTATAATCCCCCGTAAATTTATGGATTTTATAAATATATTTTAGTATTTATACATTTATATTTAAACATAATTTAGTTTGAAATAATTTATTTATTTAAAGAAGGTTGGCCATTTTGAAAGCCAAAGAAATCATTTTAAGGATTTAAGGAAGTTAAAATATTTTGTTAAGGCCTGCTTTGAAAAATGTTATACTAATTGGATTTGGAAAGGAAATTTAAATGGACTTGAGGAACCCAAATTCTAAGTGGATTAGAAAAAGGATTTATATCGATGTTAGGTGTTCTAAATCATCAATCCTATTCACCATAAAACTCTATTCAAACCCAATTTCATTTTCCTAAGCCCAAAAGGAAAAGCCTACTTATAAATACCTTAAACCCAATTATTTTAGAACAAAAAATTTTCTCTCTCCTCCCTTGCTGGTACGGATGGGAGAAGACTGTGCCAGCCACAGTGCCAGACACTGAGCCAGCCACTGTCCAAGAGTCCTAGTTCTGTTAAGATTCGTATATAGTGTCCTAGTTCTGTTAGGAGGCTATGTAATTAATTGCTTTATTAGTAGTTTAATTTCAGTTGTGTGAGTGATGAAGGAGTCCTATTATACATAGGAGTCTAATTCCTTGTCATTAAGTCATATTAGGTGTCTTATTTTGATAATTATCTCTAGGATAGGCGTGTGAATTAGAGATAAGTTTAGGTTGTTATTTATCTTTATCCTTAAGATAAAGATAAATAAGTTTGTTAGTTGTTATTTATCTTTTAAACTTTACTAGATAATCTAGGAATCTTGTACTATATAAACAAGAATTTCGGCCATAATAAGAGTGAATGATTTGATGATTAAAAAAAGTGCGTAATTGCATGTGTTGAGCGTAAGCTAGCAATTTGTTTCCGAGTAGTAAACCAAAACAAACAACCGAGACTTGTTTGTCTATGCTCTTAACCGCGACTTAAGAGTAATATCCTTTAAGTTTCATAGTTAGTATATTCGTAAATCACAAAAACACAAAAAGAGTTCGAAAGAACCAACAAAATTCGCATCACTTGCACACAACCGGCCCTCTTCCTTCTCTCTCTCTTCACGTTTCTTTTTGTTTCTTCAAAAAAAATTTCTTCTTCTTCAAGAAACGCTTTCTTCTTCGCCAAGAAATGTCACCACCACAACCATCACCATCAATCCTGCGCCACTGCTGCCGCTGCTGCCTACTTCATGTTGGCGCATTTCCTCCTTTATTCCTTTGATTTGTTGGTTTAATTCTTTCTTCCTCCTCAAGTTTTGATTAAAGATTATGTTTTTATGTTTTGTTTTAGTACTAATTATTATTAGTGACTTTAAATTACTGTTTTAATGATGAATCTATGATTATATTAATTATATATTGAAAGAATAAAATTTTAGATTTAATTATTATATTGAGATTGAGTTTTTAATTAGCGAAGCATGAGTTTTTAATTAGCGAAGCATGAGTTTTAGGCTGTTAAAGATTAGAAAATTATAGTAGCATGTTATTAACTATGAAATTGATTTAAATTATGAATTTAAGTATGTTTAAGTATGTTTAAAGAGAGTTTTAATATTTTATAAGTTGCTGGAATTTTAGAAAGGTTGTTATTAATGGAGTTTTATGGATTTTAATTACTTGTATAGTAGTACTATGCTAGGTAAATAAGTAATTGAAGTTTTAATGATAAAAACAACTTTTAAATATTTTCAAAGAGGATTTAAAGTATTTAAAGTTCCTGGAAATTATTTGGAGTATTGACTTTGAATTATATTCGTTGTTTTAGGCGGCGATTATTTAGTAGGCGATTTTATTTTAAGTTGTTTAAAGGTGACCTACCAATTTGATTACATAAGATACGTACATGTTTATGTGTTATGTGATGTAGTATCATGATTTTAGGAAGGAAAAGTTGTAGTATCATGTATAGGAACTTTGTAAATTGATATGTGATCTCTATTGTGATTAGATTTTGCATGTGTGCAAACATGTTGATTATGAGATTTGATTATGAGTTGAATATTATCTTTATATGGAATATTGATGCAACCATGTTGATTAGGAACTTTATTTATTAATTCACATGGGATAATTAATATATTTATTGAGTTGGATCATGTTGAATCATTTGTTCCCTTATATTGAGTCGCGCCCGCATTTCGTCTTCCTAGGTGATGGCATGTATTGGTAGGACAATTCGGTCCAATAACTATTCCATTAAAGTAATAAAAAGATGGTTAAAGTTTAGTTAAGTAAAAGTTATCTGCTGAATATTAGATTGTTATATTATTATTTATCCTTGATTATAATTTATTAGTATCATGTTAGGAATGCTTATTATTATTATTATGTAGTACTCATTTTTGTTGATTACGTGCTTTGTTTGTGTATGTTGATCATGGCTTTTCCTTATTGATCCTGTGATGATCCAGTTTGGTAAAAAGATTCTTTAGAGTATTGACATATGTAGGTTTGCAGATATTGCATCATCGGGATTTGGGAATGGAGAGATTGTGTAACTGATTGTTTTATCTATTGCTTTAGTAATAGGAACGTATTATATTAAGTTTGGTTTGAGGTTAACATTTATAGTGTGTTGGTTTTAAGTACTTTAATTATTTATTATATTTAAAGTATGAAGTTTAGTTATATATTTTCTGCTGCAAAATTCTGAATAAGCCGATACGTTATCACACGGGCTATAATGCTTGGGTAATTCTCTATGTTTTATATTGAAAAGGTATTTTTGAAAAGAAAGAATTATCGGGGTATTACAAGCAGTCATCAAGAATCTTGGTATTGCCGAATAACCCAACAAGAGCTTTCCACTGATCGACGATAAAACAATTGAGAAGTATCACTAGATGTAGAAGAAGGAGTGTCATGAGTAACATTGGCCTTGGCCGAAGAATGAACATTGTGGGGACTCGATGTGGGTTTAGCACTACCAGGAACCGAACTATAAGTTTAATATTATCACCGAACAGGATAGCCAACTAATTTGAAACATGTGTAACTTTATGCCCATTCTTTTTGTAATTAATGTGACTATGTGAGCATACTAATAGAGACTAACAACGAGCCACCTCATGACCCCCCTTATGACAATGGGAACACACAAGGAGTTCGAAGGGCCCACCATTGCCTCTGGACTGAACCTCGAAGCCCAAACAACCGTAGGCTTATCATCAGGTGTAGCATGGGCAAGCCTCACACGTTCATAATCGATCACGAGATAATATGCTCGGTCCAGCGAATGCAATGGGTCAGAGGATAATATGGCAATTCGTAAATGGGCATAAAAAAAGAAATACAAGCCAATCATAAAATCATGGTGTTTTTAAGTTTCGGGCTTTATTCATAAAGTTCACCAACATTACATTTCGAACAACAAGCACAAGTAATCAACGGTTCATGTTTATATAATTCTACCCATAAAATTTTCAATTTGCCATAATACATGGACACGGGAATAGATCTAGATTGCTCGCACTTTCCAATAGCGAATTTTAATTGATGAACTCGAGGAATGTTGACAAAAGCAAAGCGAGATTTAAGATGTTCCCAAAGACGAGATGCTTTCGAAATTTATTATTGAGAGTGCTTTTTACCTCGGGTCAATGGTATTAGTAATCCAGGAGACAAGCATAACATTAACGATGGTCTAATCCTCGGCACTGTATAGCGGTTTAGCCTCAGTGATACTACCATCAAGAAACCCAAATGTTGGACAACTTCAAGAGCCATCTGACTGGCCAATTATCATAATTGTTGTATCACGGGCTAGTTGGTGTAATGAGATTGTCGGGCCTATCATATGTGTCGAGAAATATAGGGGAATTGATATTGACTAGCGGTGGAGGGATAGGGTTATTCATTCCCTACCATAGGCACTTCATACTAGGTTAAAGAGAAAAAAATATATATGTATATATGCTTAATGCTCCGATACCATGAGAAGAATGAATTAGGGTAAAAGCAAATCACAATATATATGATACATAATCAGAAAACTCATTAAAGATAAATCACTATCTTCTAGGAATAATCCCTTAATTATCTCCACATTAATATTACATTGTCCCATCATAAGACTGGCTTTTTGTGTTGTTCATCTTAACTTATTAGTTTATACCTTTAACCTATATATAATATTAACAAACTGATAAATAGACTTAAATTGAGAGATATATAGCTTTAAGTAATACAATAATTAGGCCTTTAACTAATACAAAAATGTCATAAAGTTAAACTAGTAAATGGAAATGATGCATCTCGGCCAAGACACTTTGATTTGTTCTGTTGCACATATTTTTTCATTATCCTATGGAAAAATAGTAGCTAAATTTTGCGGGGAAAAAAATTAAAATAAGAAGATAGAGAAACAGAAATGGGAGATGGGATGTTCTTTTTGTACTGAGTAGAGCTATCAATTCATTTACTCGAGTCAGGTTCAGGTCGGGTCATCTCAGGTTTCAGGTCATGTTCAATCAGGTCGGGTGCAGATCAATTTCGGGACAAGTCGGGTGCAAATTAATTTCGGGATAAGTCAGGTGCCGGTCGGGAACGACCGTAATTTGGTCAAGTGTGTCTCGGTTCATTTCTTCTTTCAAGTTCCGTCGGGTTCAGCGCAGTCAATTTCGGCACATGTCATCTTTCTTGATCATGTGGTGTTGGGTCGAGTTTATTGCAGGTTTGTAGTGGGTACTTTCAGGTTCAAGTCATGTGTGGATCGAAACTTGTCAAGATAATAGCAGTTCAGTTCAGGTTCGAGTTGGGTTCAGGTTGGTAGTTATCTGGTTGTACCATACTTGGTTTCAGGTCACTTTCGGGTCGTTTCGTGCAGGGAACAAGTCATGAATTTTGTGTGGCATTGCTTCAAATTTGTATCATTAGTTAAGATTTCATTGAAAATCAATGCTTGAATAGTTCATCTAGTTATATGCCTTTTTATAGTAGTGTTAGTTTATGATTTATGTTACTATGTGGTGAAGTCAATGACAAATCGAGTTATCAACAATCAACAAGTCGGGTAAAATCAGGTAACATGTAGCAAAAAGTCAGGTAAAATAATGTATCAGGTCGCAACAGGTTTAGTAAAATCAGGTAACGGGACGCAACAGGTCGAGTTAATGACAAGTTACATCGAGTTATAATCAGTTTCAGGTCCTAATCAGGTTAGGTGTCGAATCGGGTTCAGATCGTTGTCAGGTCCGATCATTTCAGTTATCAATCTTTTTTGGGCGGGTATCGGTTCAGGTTCATGTCATAGAGTATCGGGTCAAGAGCTGATATCAGCTATTATAAGGTCGGGTACAAGTCAGGATACATGTGACCTGTTTTGTATAAATTTCAGGTGCAAGTCAATTACAGGTCATTACAGGTTCAAATCGGGTTATCAGATGAGGTTATTTTTTTACTAGTAGTAATCTAGAATAAAATCTTATGAATACGCCAACGTTTCAAAAATACAAATAACATAAAGATGATATGCATCTGGTTGAAGTGCCTTAACTTGAGAGATCAGCCTTTACAAGCCTATCTCCAGAGAATTCCCCTTAAGACTCCACAATGAACTCAGTCCTCCCTTATGATATATGAACCAAAAGTTGATAAGTGTATGTGAATCACTAAAGTGTAGTGAATTCAGCAAGAGACAGTTTAAGAGCCAATTTAGCTAAATAAAGGTGGGTGATTTTTTTAGAAACAAACAAATTCTATGCACATTAAAAGAAAAAAAAAGAATTATCAATTAACTCATTAGTACTCACTCAATCAGGAAGGTCCTTGTTGAGTTTTATGAGAATTAGCCCAAGTAAAAATGGAAGTAGCAAGCCTATTAATGGCATCAGCCAGGCCATTAAGGCCTTGTCTATTGATTTCCATCATTGATTCTACAATTCTTAGTCTTGATTGATGCAAGTTCATCATTTCCCTGTGTCTCCTCTCTTCTCTTTCCTCACTAGCCTGGATTGCTTCTGATATGATCGCAGCACTCCTACTTATTGCTGAGCTTACATCTTCGAGCGAAGTTGCTGCTGCTGCTTCCGTATGAGTAGCAATACCACTCGCTCCTTCTCCTACTCCGCCGCCGCCTCGGCCTCTCCCTCCACCTTCCTCTTTCCTTCTCCTCTTAGCTGGTGATAATTCTGGATGTGAGTGTTCGCTTGTTTCAGATTCTGATAACCAAAAATTTCAGTAAATTGTCATTTTTTAGTACTAATTGAGTTTTTGTTTACATATGTAATGCGTCCATAACATCGCTAATCCAAACTACTTCCAATCTGAGAGGACGTGCGATCGAGTCAAGAGGGATTTCCAACTTCCCCTCCTTGCAAGGGATATCAACTAATTACCTATTTTACAAAATAAAGCTGATCCAAACTATCATAAGTCCATTATCACCCTCACTCGACCAAAAAAAAAACTTTGAGCTGGTAGAAATCATAATGGATATTAAATTCAAATTGATTGTTTAATGATAACATAACTATCTGGGTGGGAAAAATGCGAGTGATATTTAGTCCCATTAAAATGGGATTGGTACTTGGTAGCATCAAGATTTCACCTCAGGTGGTCGTTTATATAGATCATGTGACCCCAGTATCTTCTACTAATGTATGATGTTCTAATAGTTGTCTATCTTAAATTGCAATAGATAATGTATAACAAAAATTTGATATATAAAGTCGGAGAGAGTTACCTAATGTTGGAGATGGGTGTGGCGGCAGCGCTTGAGATGAGATAAAAGTTGAGTGAGGAAGTAGTGGTGGTGGTGGTGGTGGAGGCTGCGATGGCGGGGGCAGTAGCGGAGACGGTAACAAAAGTGGAGGAGATAGCTGCAATGCAGGCACGGCAGATGGCGGACTTTGCTGCATTTCCAACATCGGAATTGGTAGCAGAAAAGGAGCCGAAACCGAAGCCAAAGCCATAGACGTAGCAGCAACAGTAGTAGAAGTTGAGGGGGTCGCAGTAGTAGTACTACTACTAATACTACTACGCTCAACGACGTCAAACAAAGCTTGGTAAATCTGGGGTAACATATTAGTAGGCAAACCTTTGTCTTTCCTTTCAACCTTGTCCATATTCCAATATGACTTAATGTTTTCTGTCTCCTCAAGATGATCACTCAAATTCTTGAGATACTCTCTAACTTTTTTATAATCTCTCATAAGATTATCCCATTTATCATTGCACTGATTTTGGCTCCTAAAACAGCCTTTTCCCCAGCAATATTCCTCTACCCATTTCCACCTTAACTCTGTGATTGGCTTACTTGTACTAGTAGTAAGAGTTTGTGTTTGTTTTGATCTGTTGAATTTCCTTCTTTCATCATCTTTCTTTTTTGCTTCAATTAAAATCATTGTCTCTTCAACTGTCCAGTTACCTTTCCTGTAATCTCTCATTGCCATTGATCAATCAGTTTTAGGAATATGCATGCAAATGCAAAGTGGTTAAAAAAAAGTGAATAAAGAAATTCTCAAAGATAAAAGAGAGAGAGAGAAGAGGAAGAGAACAGAAAGAGAGAGAGAGAATGGAGGAAAATTGCAGAGATGGGTCCTCTGTCACTATCTTAATCTCTTTTCTTTTATCTTATTTTCTAACTTTTAATTATAAAAAATTATTTTGTTTCTCATGATGTCCTTTTTAGAAGTTGATGTGGATATATTGTGATTTGTGGGGGCTTTTAGTTCAAAGTTCAATCAGTTTCTGGTCAAAGCTCTATTTCTGTGAAGTATGAGTGGCATAAATGAGATGAGACGGATACGGGTCGTTATTACTTATAAAAATATATATTTTTTAAGGAACTTATATAAACATTTAGATTAATAATGGTTTGAGTTTTATGTTTTGGTGCGCTTTTTATGAGCTTTTAGATGTTTATGTTTAACTTAATCACAAGTTATAGCTTTCTCCTTAAAATCACCAAGAATCTACAAAAGCTTAAAGTTCAAATCTAAATCTACTGATTTAAGCCACTGCTCCCTAAAAGTACGTATATGAGAGGGGGAGAGAGAAAGAGAGAGATTTCTCTGTTTGCAGTGAAAAAGTGTCAATATCTGAGGTGGCTGATCATCATATTTATATGTATTACTGTATTGTAAGTTTATATTTTTATTAAAAGAAAGACTTGTTAGCAATTTTGCAAAATGCTTAGCTAGCTTAATCATTTGATCATAAAATGGAGTTTTGTTTTGCTAAGTAAATTGGTTCTATAGAGCAAATTAGCTTAGCCAAAATATTGGGTCCCACACAACAAATATCTTTTCAATAAGTGATAATTTATATATAAAAAAAGGAAAAGGTGGTTGTGGGATCTACTTAAGCAACAAAATAGTTTAGCTAAGCCACTAAAGAGAAGCTGGCTAAAGATAGAATTAGCTAAGGAAAATAATGTGACATCTTTGGCCAAATATCATTTTAGCTAACCATTGAAGTTGCTCTTAGGCTCCTACTCAAATTACCATTTTAGAGCAACTCCAATGGCGCAAAAAAAGGACTTGCTAGCAATTTTGCTAAATACTTAGCTAGTTTCTTAATCATTAGAATACAAAATGGAGTATTTCTTTGCTAAGCAAATTGGCTTAGCTAAATGTTGGGTCTCATACAACAAATAGCTTTTCAATGAGTGATAATTTATGGTATACTAGCTTTTTATGCACGCGATGCGTGCGATGACATTTTTATGCCTAACTATTACTAAGTAGTAAACAAAAGGAAAATACAAGTTAGTATTTTAAGTTCACCTCTATTTTGTGAATAAGATTCTTTGAAATACAATCAAATAGTACTCCTTCTACATTCTGTTCTTTCTTTTGCAGTCATTAACTCTTTGCATTTAAGTAGCATTACGTATTACTCCTTAGTTAAACTTATCTCTATTGAACAAAAAAATAAAATTGAGTCCATATTATCTGTTACGTTGAATTTCCAATGCAACAATATTATAATTTGGCTAATTTATACTTTGATCTACACTTGTATTTGAAACCCATATTATAATTTGGCTAACTTATACTTTGATCCACACTTGTATTTGAAACCCAAAATTTTGAGTGACGTGTTGTAGCCTGTAGGCACATCCTTCTAGAATTTTAACAAAAAAATTTCACTACCTTTTCCACTACTTGGCAACATCAGTATAATTCCACTACTTTTGCTATTCATTTTCTCTCTCCTCTCACTACAAATCTACAAACCATTATCAAGGAACCTAGTTCATCAAACTATACACTATACAATAAGAAAATCAGCCTTTTTTCAAGTATTAAGCAAAGCAGTAGATCTAATTCATTAAAAATCCATCATCCGTATCAACCACTTTTGAAGGAAACAAACCAACTTCAGTTTTTTCTTGGGTCGATTTTCTAACAAAGAAAGGTAATTTCTCAAATCAACTTCGTTTTTTCTTGGGTCGATTTTCTATCATCCCAAAATTTAATCCGAAAAGTATGAATCAATTTCAGTTTTTTTTTTCTCCTTGCCTAACATCTAAATTATGATTTCACAAACTTATATTTAAATTTTCATCAGTCTCATATTTAAAATTATATTTGAGATAAAATTGTAAATTTTCATACACAATTTGATATTGGAATTTTTTTAAAAAAACAAAAATCGTTTCTTTTATCTTGTTTTCTGATTTAACATGAAAATGAATTAAATTTAAATTGTATAAAAGCCCTTTTTTTCCATTTCAAAATTTTACAGTTGTCTTGGTGCTTAATTTCACTATTTTTTTCGCAAAATAATGTAATTTTTTTTTTCTGAAAATGGTTTTAGCAAATTAATTTAATTTTTTTTCGAAAATTGATTTTTGCAAAAACCGTTCGCGAAAACTTTGATTTTGGTTTTTTTTTTTTTCAAAATTTATTATGGTTTTTTTGCAAAAGTTATGAGCAGAATTTTTAATATTGGAATTTTTTTTAAAAAAAAAACTAAATTTGTTACTTTTATCTTCTCTCATTTCATGTTAAAATAAAAGGGTTAAATTTTTAACTAATTGCTATCACCTCTCTTTTTTTTATTAGTCGCTACATAACAATTGCTATTGTTTTTTCAACTAATTTGAAATAACTTGGAAGATTAAAAGAATTATGTACCTTTTTGAAAGTTTGCAAATCGTCGATGGACAAATGTGTGATATCCCCGTCGAAATTTATGTTTTTTACAGATTTTTATGCATAGCGTGTATAGGTAAAGAATAATTTGTAAGTGAAATTTGTGAGTTCTTGAGAACAATGATTTGTAAGTGAATTTTGTGAATGTTTTTTTTATGTATTTATGCCCTACTAAATTAGTTTTGGTATGTAAGTTAATTTTTAGTATTTCGTAAAATTTAGTGATTTGCGGGATTTCTTGAACGTGATTTAGAAAGGGATTTGTAAAGTTTCCTAAAATAAGTGATTTGGGAGTGATGTTGAAATTTGATTTCCGATAGCTTTGTTTGAGTCCCCATTTTGGTATTCATATTATTTTTGTAATTTAGTAAGGGAAAGGGGGACAAAATAGTCCGTTCAAAAGAGGACACCATAGGTCCCCCCTTCCCTTATGTAATACAAATATATCAAAAAAAAAGTGATTGTGGGACCTACCTATCAACAAAATAGTTTAACTAAGCCACTAAAGGAAAATTGGCTAAAGATAAAATCAGCTAAGGAAAATGATATGACATCTTTAGCCAAGTATTATTTTAGCTAACCATTGAAGTTGCTCTTAGTATAATAATATGTTAAAAACTTAAAATCCACCCTTGATGATATGGGTATTTAACAGAAATATAGCCCCACGTAAGTAATTTCAAACTAACTATTATATCATGTTGGTATGTTTCCAAAAAGAAAAAAACTCAAGCTATGGATATTCCATAAACCTTCGTTAACTATATGAATTTTTCTTATTTCGGCCAAATACATTTTGGGGTTCTTGTATGGTAACTAGTATTTTGGGTTTGGGCGTTGCCTCGGGTTAGTATTGTGTTTCCGACTTGATATGTATTTTTTCCATTCCCATTAAAATATATTAAGGAAAACTCAACATTTAAAAAGTACAAATATAATAATGTGGACACTTAAAGCATGATTAAAAGTTTGTTGAGATGGTAATTGTGTCATGTATAATAGCAAGAGGTCATGGGTATAAATCTTGTTGCAAGCTAATTTTACTTTTGCTAATTAACATGACTTATGTATACATTGGACAATTCTAGTAGAGTAACAGAGGTGCCACGTGACGGTGTATACATTGTCACATACGCCTTTTAATATATTTGTATGAATTGTTTTTTTTAATTATTTTTCTTAGTTATCTTTTATTCTCGCTTATATATTTTATAAATTTCCCGCTTATTTTTTCGCTTATTTCCCTCTTTGTGAATAGCTTTTGACGTAGAAATAAACATTAAATACTCACTCTCATAATTGTGTTAGAGAGAAATAAGAGTAAAAAAAGTATCGATACATTAATTTTCTGCAAACCTTCTATTGAATTTTGTTATAATATCTCTTGGAGAGAGAAAGATGTGGTAGCTCAGTAGAGTATCATCCCTAATTCTAGGGCATTGTCTAGGGTTCGAATCTTCATCCCAGCATATGTTGAGGCATTTACTTATGATTTGTTTAGTCTTTTACCCAACATCTAAGTTGGTGTGCCTTATGGGATAATAGCTTAAAAAGAGTTGGTATTCGTATCAATTATTTTTTCTAATAAAAAATAAAATATCTTTTGAAGTAGTTCTTTTGGATAGGTTAGTATAAAGTATTAAATGAAAATCTGGAAAAATAAAATAAAGTTGAAATCCATAAAACAAGGCTGAAATGGTTAATGGAACTTTCTAAGATACTCACATATTCCTAAAAATTTTAAAATACTCATGTAGTGGATAGAGACTTCTTAAAATATACTCATATTGTATAACTTTTATGAATAACTACGTAGTTAAAGTGTTTTTTTTAAAACATGCTTTTTCCGACCATTTTCACTAGCATAGTCTAGGGTTTAATTCCTACCCCAAACTAATGCTTGGCATTTAAGTTGGAGGAGAGTTGGGGGTGTATGTCTTCCAATGGACCTATAGTTGGGGACCTTGTGCGAGGACAGTTCAGAGGAATTTTTCTTATATATATATATATAGAAAAAGAGAGAGAGCAAGAGGAGGGGGGGAGGTGTCATAAAAAATGAAATACAAACGAACAGAAGATAAAGGGCCATCTAGCTATAAGATAATATCGCCACAATAAAAAATACAAAATTCAAGCTTTACGATAACATTAGAGGGTATATAGTTGATAATGTTACCCATGATCTAATTAACCTAGAAAAATTTGGGTACAGCAAATTGGGTACTATATTTTACTAATTAAAGTAGTAAGGTACTAAGAAACTTTAAAAAAACTAATATGAACCCGGTGCACACTAATTAGTGTGCATCCGATCCATATCTTGTGAGTTTATGATAGTGTATATTGATATGATATTATAGTGTATGTTAATTAAAATGATATAGTGTATGTTAAAATAATATAGTGTATGTTACAGTGATATAGTGTATGTTAAAATGATATAGTGTATGTTACAGTGATATAGTGTATGTTAAAGTGATATAGTGTATGTTAAAGTGATATAGTGTATGTTATAATGATATAGTGTATGTTAAAATGATATAGTGTATGTTAAAGTGATATAGTGTGTGTTAAAATGATATAGTGTATGTTACAATGATATAGTGTATGTTAAAGTGATATAGTGTATGTTAAAGTGATATAGGGTGTGTTAAAGTGATATAGTGTGTGTTAAAATGATATAGTGTATGTTACAATGATATAGTGTATGTCAAAGTGATATAGTGTATGTTAAAGGGATATAGGGTGTGTTAAAGTGATATAGAGTATGTTATAATGATATAGTGTATGTTAAAATGATATAGTGTATGTTAAAGTGATATAACGGGTCACGTATCTGGGTCTAGTCCACACTATTTTTAGTGTGAACCGGGTCCACGCAAGTCGGATTGAAGAAACTTAACATAGATCTTTTTCAATCTTAAAGAATGTAAAATCTCTTCGAATCAAAAGTCTATACTCTCTACCAACTTGCTAATACTACCTAATCCTCTTTAAATAGTTTTATACTAATTATCCTACATAGCGCTAGAATATATTTATATCAATTTCTAACTGTAGATATGATGATTGGTCAAATTTAATATTTTTGTATGTGATGATAACAAAATCAAAGTTGATAGTATTAATCTTTAATCAAAATCTAAATATTTTGTGTTGCATCAACTTCATTAGAACATCTCCAAGTATTTATTAATACAACTTATGTTGCGTTTTACTCTATACAATTTCTTTTTGGGTTGTTTCTTTTTAGTTGTTACATTGTTACTTTATGTGTATAAGGTAATATGTCCAATCATTATTTCTCACTTTTTCCCTCCATGTTATCCCTCGCAAAATACATTAACTTAATTAAAAAATACCCCACGTAGCCCATTTTTTTTCTCTTCTTTATTTTTTTATTTACTTTTTGTACTTTTTACTCTCTACTTTTCATAATTCCTCTTCTCTCTCCTACAGCAAATCGTCGAGATTATATAGGAATGGAGGTAGTCTATATCAACATAGATTGTGTGTGTGTGTGTGTGTGTGTGTGTTGTGTGTGTGTGTGTTGTGTGTTGTGTGTGTGTGTGTGGTGTGTGTGTGTGTGTGTGTGTGTGTGGTGTGTGTGTGTGTGTGTGTGTGTGTGTGTGTTGTGTGTGTGTGTGTGTGTGTGTGTGTGTGTGTGTGTGTGTGTGTGTATATGCTCCAATAGTTTCCGTATTTACTAAAAGTCATCTGTATTTATTCCAATACATCCCTCAACTACCCCTAGATATATCACATCTCACTCATTCTCACTCTCACTCTTCTCGCACCTCATCCCAACCCCCACCCCAACAACCACCACGACCACCACCACTGTGAGTACCACATCGGAAATGTGACAACCACGACCACTACGACAACCACGCCACCTCATTCTCACCGGAAATATTGTGCATCACTTTTGCTGCCACCAACACCCCTGACTTGACCGGATTTGAGGACCATGGGCCCAAGAAAAAAGGTGAAAGAAGCTGGAGAATCATCATCCCAAGTTAGCTTTAAATAGTTTCGCCAGAAAATATCCACCACCATCATTGTTTTTTATTTTGTGCCCAAAAAAATTCAAACAGATAGAAACGATTTTTTTTGTTTCCTCCACCGACGAAACGAGCTTTTAATTTGTTTCTTCATTGGAGGAAACGAACCGGATCTTCATTTCAGCGGTGGAGGAAACGAAAAAAAGGGATCGGTTCAATGGTAGTGAACCCTTATTTCATTTCTTCCACCCAGGAAACGGAGACCTGTTTCATTTCCTCCATGGAGGAAACGAAAAAAATCTTCCACTTCATTTGTGGAGGAAATGAAAAAAATTTATTTCCATTGGTTTCGCTTTTTTTCAATTTCGAATTATGTAGCATGTTATATATTATTTATCGTTTTAATTTTAGTGAATAAATTATTAGAATGTCAATAGTTATAAATTATCTAAATTGTTAGTTTTGATATTATCATGTTAATATGGTATAATAATACTTAGTGATATTATCATATTAAAATGTTATAATATATTTAGTGATATTAGCATGTTACAATTCTTTATTATATTGGATAATGTTGATAGCATGTTATAATTCGTAATTATATTCACTAATGCTGATAGCATGTTATAATTTGTAATTATATTCAATTTGTATGTATATTCAATAATGTACCATGTTAAAAATTCTAATTATATCAATAATGTAGCATGTTGGTCAGTTAGAATTATTATTTATTGCAATATAATAACGACAAACGTGCGTATATATTGAATTAATTAGTTCAAATTGATTAAATAGTCACTAATTAAGAAATTGATTGTTAGGCTCAATCGTGGGCTTTAGGCAACGAGATCGAGTGTGGGTTCTGAGGGATCTTGGGCCACGACACACTAGATCTCATGGTGTCTATGCATCGAGTAGGAAAGTGAGGGCATAAGATCAGGCTATTCCAACTCCTATTCCTGAGGATGCACCTCATAATTTGAGTTGGGATAACGCAAACGAGGAGGATTTAGAAAATGCTTTGATTGTTGCTGCAGGTGAGATGGGTGAAACCACTTCCCTTGTGACCATGAGGAATGGTAGAGGAGGAAGTTTGTTTGGAATCGTCTGGTTCCGGACCTAGTCGGACTAAGAGCAGGACCAGTGCTGCTAGTGATACTTCCTGGTTAGTTATCGACTCTATGCATGGGGGCCTTCTTGATGGTAGCGTGATTCCTAGTTGGTGGTGTCACGTTAGCGCCTCTATCTACGATAATCCAGAGGCCTAATGGGTTATCATGTGTCATAATCGTTCGAGTGTGTTTGATGCTTTGACAACTTGGTAGTTCGATCAACAGTCGTAGGAGCGTGTACATGCATCTGGTCTTGGCCATCTACCACATATTATGTTTTCGCACCTTGACTTCCCATTGATTTCAGCGTTTGTCGAACGTTGGCAGGCCGACATAAACACATTTCACTTGTATTTCGGAGAGATGACAATCATGTTGCATGATTTTTGGCAGATTATACGAGTTCTTATTGAGGGTCGCACAATGATTGGTGTTTTGCCACCTTCTGATTTGTATGTTCAGTTAGAGGAGCTCCTCTAGTTTACTCGTGAGGAGCTATTTCAAGAGAACGCACCTGTTTGGATGAACGGTGGCGTTGGTATTCAAGAGACTTTTGACATATGCAAGCTGCCACGCCATCCCGCTGATGTGAAGATTCTCGCTTTTCTGCTCATCACATTTGGATGTATGTTTTTTCACTAATAAGGGTGATACCCTGATCTTTCCCCATAACATTATTGAATTGGATGACCTTAATTCAGTATTTAGGTACTCATGGGGCTTAGCGGCTTTGACATATCTATATCGTCAGCGAGGGGGGTCAGTAGGCAGTCGACCAAGTAGATTGCTTCGCGTCTCACGCTCTTACAATGTTATATATACGATTACTTCCCATGTTTTAGGCCTCAAAGAGATGGTTTAGCGTACACTGATCACGAGGTTCGGGCTAGAAAGTGGGATTATCAATTCGTCAACAAGGATTTTATTCGACTAGAGTCGATTAGCAAATGCTTGGACACCCTTCATGCTTAAGAGGTACACAATTTATTTAAAAATTAAGGTAGTCGTATATTAGTTGTACATTGAACTAATAAAATTATTACATTTCTCCTACTTTCAGGTTGTTTGGATGTCATACGGGGATGATCCAGCTTGGACAGTTACGAGGATGATGTATGTCGGTTGCATACGTTATCGAGATATCTTCGAGACGTACAACCTAGATCATGTACTACTATAGTTGGGTTATGTTCGAGTTATTCCTTCCCGACTTTCTCAGCCCAACTTTGCATACAGATCAAAAAACATAAAGAAGTATGAGCTTGAGTTCAAGCTACAAGCAGTGGAATCATCATGGCAGCGTTTCACGCCATATTGGGGGGGTCTCAATGTTTCAAAATTGAGACGTGTTGGTCGTCTAGGAGATTGTTCATCAGAGTACGTGGACTGGTATTCTACATATTCTCGTCATATCCTTTTGGCTAAGGAGAGCATGACTACTCCGGACCGACCCAATACTACAAACATACACTATGTATGCATTTCATATTCTATGTTTAGCATTTAGTTATTAATTAGTGTTACTTAAAATAACTTATTAAGTCATATTTTGCAGTGGATTGCCTGACATTTAGACTATACGAGTGTTTTGATGGAGGATCGACAAAACGATCGACGACTCAACATTTCTATGTCATATGAGATAATGGATGACCTGGCATTACAAAACATTATAATCATTAGATCCAACATTATATCATGATATGAATAAATTATACTAATCAATACAAAACATTACAATAATTAGATCTAATATTATATCAAAATATGAATGTAATTATACTAATCATTACAAAAAATTGACTAAAAGTTACAGTCTAGAATATACAACTAATAATTAAATTCGCAACCAAAAAAATATTATATACTACTAGAGTGTTAAATGTTCGATAAAGCGCATCTCGCAACATAGAACTAATCTCATCCATCAACATTATCCTCATGCATGCTATGCCATAAGTTATAAATTGGTGGTACGGGTGATCCAGGCAGTAACTTCAATCTAATATAATGCTCATAGATGCTAAGATGTGCTATCACAAGTTCCACAGTAGGACTGGTTGCTATTGATGAGGTACGCCAAGGACGGGCAATGACACACGAATAAAGGGTTCCCCACCGTGCCCACTCTACCTTGCACATATTTGTTAATATGAAATCACATAGCAAATGTGCAGAGTTAGGAAACACTTCTTGGATCGCTTTCATACGACCCAAATCACGGTCATTTCTGAGTGGAACAGGGACAACATTTACCCCAATAAGCAACCTAAATTTGTCCAACACTTAATTGTTGTTTCGTTGGCCACCAGAGCATCGTTGTTACAAGGTGTTATTCCAATGAGTCTAGAAAAGACATGTTATATTTGTTGCTTTTTCATGTTGCATCCGTACCAACAACAGGTGGATAAGTCTGGAGGAAATTTGTCGACTAAGGGTGAAACATCAACGCTTGTGTCATTACATTTGTCTCCGCGTCTTATCTTATCCAATGAAGGTAGGCGTACTGTCGAGCAAGGTAACTGAAGTGTTGCATCACGTCTCTACTATCCATTGTTTCTCTTGCATATTTTTCTTTCAGGTTATACGAGTGTCTCATATTTGGATTATCATCTAGAGAATTTTCATTAAAAGCTTTCATAATACTAGCAGACCTATCGTGACTTGATCATATCGCGAACGAAAACCTTATCTGCTGGACTAACGCCGATGATGGGTCGGTGGCCTCAGGAGAATTAATGAACTTATGGTTATGCATGCCCCTTATCCCTTGATCTGCTTTGATTACCCATCTTGTTCGAGTAGGGTACGCAACAAAATCTATCCTAATTCCCGCTCCACATCGCTTTTGTTTTTGTGGCTTCACGTTCTGCTACACTAAGAACCCTACCTTCACCCCGATATAGATGACCCCAGTTACATTTCATATAAACATACGGTCGACCACTAGGCTCAAGCCTATGATTTGACGAAATTACCATCATAAACCCAATTTCATGTACCCTTGCTTTAACCCAATCTTGTACTTCCTTTTTCTCAGCCCAAAGCGTTTCAATTTAAAACATGTGATTGTAATCTATAATAATCAATCCCCCCCCCCTCCCAAAATCCAGCAAATAAACCTAAGATATTAAAATTTATCATTTAGACAACATTTAATCACTATTGGCATGCAATAATCACTAATATTGGCTAAAGTTTAAAGTAATCACTTATTTGTCGTAACTACTAATCACTTAACTTGTCACAACTATTAATATTCACTAAATATTCAATTTTAAAACTCAAATATTCATTAAGAAATTAGCGAATTTTTGTAAGATTATTATTTGCTAAATAGAAAATAACAACTAATTATCAAAAATAATTTCAATAATCTGCAAACATATTCAGAAAAAAATGAACTATTAATATTGACTAAAAATTCAATTACACAACTTAATAACAAACATTCATTAAAACTAGGATTTTTTGGTAAAAACACCCTTATGTTTGGTGATTTTTAGAGTAATCCCCCTTATGTTTTTTTTTATTTTTTGAAATACACCCCCAAACGTTTTATAAAAATTTTGGTTGCACCCCCAAAACCTAACTTCTGTCAAATTCAGACGTTTGTGGAGCCCACCTAAGCTATTATATAACAACCACTTCATCCCCAAATCAGGACATTCCCTGTCTCACAACGGTCATTTTTTGACACCCCCAAATTGAAGCTGGTATTCCAAATTTTCGAACGGAAAATTGCAATTCCACTCTCAATTGACAATTCATGACATCCTTCAAATCAAGTAAGTGTTGCATTCATTTCTAGGCATTAAATTTTGGGTAATACTTGCTACAATTAATTTGGGTTAATTGTTCAATTAGGGTTATGGCAACCAAATGCAATTGTCGAATTCCTGCTAAGATTTTGAGGTCATGGACACATGACAATCCTGGGAGGAGTTTCTATGCCTGCAAATTCCCAGATGTTCATACTGGAAGAGAAGGGTGTGGATTCTTTGGATGGGTTACCAAGAACCAGGAGGAGTGGCAGAAGGTCGTCATTAATGAACTGGTGCTGGAGAAGAGGTTATTGACACATGAAGTAACGTTTTTAAAGAGTGAAATAACAAGGATTCAAGACACTAATCCAACACTCTTCTTTTACCGTCAGTAAAAGTTTCCCCTTTTCTGTCATTTTACCAGTCTCCATGCTGACGAGAGAGAGAGAAAGTACTGGATGAGAGAGACTGAAAGAGAAGATGAAAAGGTTTAGATGATGACAAGAGAGAGATGATGAATTTCTGACTGAAGCAAGTGAGAGAGATGAATTCAGAGAACGAAGGAATTGAATTAGAGAGATGAAGAGGTTAGTTGAAGGGTTTTATTACCCAAGGATACAAATGTCATTTCACGCAACATTTAGGAGGGAAAATGGAAAAAAGGGCCCCACAAACGTCTGAATTTGATGGATATTAGGTTTTGGGGGTGCAACCAAAATATTTATAAACCGTTTGGGGGTGCATTTCAAAAAAAAAACATAAGGGGTATTGTTTTAAAAATCACTAAACATAAGGGTGTTTTTACCAAAAAATCCTTAAAACTATTCACATATTTTCACAACGGCTGTTATTTGCTAATAAAAAAATAACTACTAATTATCAAAATAATTTCAATCATGTGCAAACAAAACTGCTAGTTCACGAAAACGTTTCAAATTTTTCTTTCCTCCATGAACATGATTATCGTTTCTTCCATGGAGGAAACAAAATTCCCGTCTGTTACCGTGGTAACATAGAGGAATTTCGTTCCTTCCTTGGAGGAAACGATGGTTTTATTTGTTTCCTCTATGGAGGAAACAAAAATCCACTTCGTTTCCTCCATGGAGGAAACAAAAATTCACTAGTGCATAATTGGCCTAAAGTATGACCCCAAAAGTGTTGCTTAAAGGCCTAAAAATACTTTAGCCAATAGATAATAATTTTATAAGTGAATTTTACCTATTATCTAAGGTAACACTTTCCAATACTAATGTTTTACTTTCCTAAGTGTTACTGAAAATTTTCTAATGTAACACTTTTTTCCAGCTAATATAGCATTTTGATGGTGTTACTCATAAATTTTAATGTAATACTTTTTCATCTATAGTAGCATTTTCTATCCCATCGCTTGAATTATAGTACCACTTAATTAGATATTATGTATAATTTTAAGTCAACATATGTAACACTTTACTATGTATATAAGTACCACTTCTTATTAGCTAGCTTTATAGTAACACTTCTATTTCACATGTCTTATCGTAACATTTTTTAATTTGTCGGCACATATACAATGATAATAATACTAAAACTTACAAAAGTAATATACAAAGAAGAAATTGAATGACTATAATATAAATTATTACAGATACTCAATGGTGATTGTAAAAATTGAGCGAGAGAGTAGTATTCATCAATTGAAAGCATATTATTGCGTTAAAAATTATAAGTAATTGATATGAAAATTCAATCATATTATCTATATAACTCTCCTAAATGAATCTAAATCAATCTAAAGGTCATTTCTTACTTTCCTATTCAATTATATCGCCTTATGCATGCATGCATGTTTATGGAAACATCATGCCTACTTGCTACTCTAGTCCACAATCTTCATCCTCCTACAATAATAGGAAAAACAAATGATGAGTTGGTGTATGCAATTTGAAAAATTAGATAATATATAACTTCTAATTATCGCCATAAATTTTATGCACGTTATTTTCGCAAAAGGAAACTACTAGGAGGGTGCAAACTTACCTAGTCAACATGCTTGTAAAAAAAAGCCATAATACAAACTAAAGATATCGTTAATTATATTATAGTCTTGTACGTAAGGATGAACCCCACCAATAGTCCACAAATTCTAGTGTTTAACCATCAACCATGTCATCAACATAAAACTCAAGGTAGATTAACAATTACAAATTAACACCAACCATGAGCCATAGTCCATAATACTATTTGAAGAACAAAAATTGACACAAATTTATTTTGATAGAAGAACAACGGTATAGAAACAAAGAAATCAATTTGAAAAGAAAAAGAATTTGGACAACTTGAGATAACAGAATATAAAAACTGGAATGTTCATCCTCACATAAACACAGCAGTGTTTCGAAAAAGTGTGAATTACAGGTTTACACAGTAGAGCAATGGGCAACATAGATCCAAAGTCGAAGGAAGCTAGGTCTTAACTATATACACGGCACATTGACACTTTCATAATGATCTGGTACTTAAGAGTGATACTGATAAACATCTACTTATGTTGAATAACAATAATAAGAAAAGTGAGCATGAAAGCCAATGACCCGAACATATATTCTACATCAATGAGAATCAAGGTTGGACTAGTGGTTGTAAGGCTCTCCTGCCACCCCTGTTGCAGGGGGTTCGACTCTCACCCCTTACAAGAAGGACCCCCAATTTCTCCTTCCTTGCAAGGGAATTCTCCTTACCTTAAAAAGAAATATTTTGCATCAATCTATTTAAAGTTAATTCATCTAGTGGCTCATATTATTTTTCCTTTTCTACTGGAAAGACATTTATTTTCGAGAAAACCTACAAACATTTTGGCAATGAAAGATGGAACTGATACCTGCATTGTCAATTTTATGTGAGATACCAGCTGCAGTCAATGACTTAACAATTTGTTCAGCGACCTCCTCATATCGCTGATTTTGAAAAAGAGAGAACACATTGCATTTGATTCGAGCCACAAGTGGAGGGAAACGGAAGACATTGTTGCTCATCTTGACCTTTGCTTATTCTGATGTAGAAAGAATGCTCATAGAAACAGTATATAATTTACCCAATACCAAAAGATGGCTCAATAACTGATGGCGTAAAACCTTGTGATCCTTTTTTTCTCCTTCTTGCTTTTTACCATCTTGTTGGTTATTGTGACATTCTTCACAAGAGTGCAAGCATTGAATTCAACTTCACCCTTAAACTCCAAGTTGGCCTTCATCTCCATTGCTTTCTTTTCATCCATGACCTGCAAAAGATAAAACAAGTTTATAAGCATTCAGTTGTAGTCTCAATGCATTGCAATATCTTTCACAATTACCTTCTAATGTTTCAACAACCATCTTCTGCTTGCCTTTGAATACAAGACCAAGATCCTTTTTTATTGCAATAATAACAACTTTCTATAAGAAAAATATCACAGAATTTCCCACATGTTATACGAAGTAGAGCAGACAGAATAAAAGCATAAAGAAATAGAGAGAAAAAAAAAGGTAGTACATCTACTTCTATTGTTTCTACCAGCTTTTCATGAGCAACAAGAGCTACACCATTTTTATCCTAAATAAAATCAAAAAAATATAATAAAATAAACGCTTTGAGTTCACAAATTTTGATCCCTTGATTCTTTAAATTAACATTAAACTTTTCAAAAGATAAAGGATTTACTATCTTAATTAGGTCAACAAGTCAAAAATAAAGAATTGCAAACAAACTATTACCGTATGAGTACTCTGATCATATGCAGATTTGTCAGCAATAACAATACACTCGATCCAACCATATGAGCATTAAATCTTAACATCCCAACAATTTGCAGTGTAATGAGCCATCTCATTTGCAATGTTGTAAAAAGAAGAAAGAATACACACTTACCAACACTACAAATTCTAAATCATAAAGGAACTCCATTCATATCTTCCCCCTGTACCTACGCAGCCCAAAGAATCCCTCTTTTAAGTAACGAAGGTAATAAGTGCATGGAAGAATCTCAATTGACCAACAAAAAGACCAATACAACAACATTAAAATCTTCTATTCTATTATAAATAAGAACAACCCAACCCAATACAACAACAAAATTACAATTTTCAATTATAAACTGATATGATCACCTATAATACACCTACTGGAGTCACTGAGGAGTTGCCAGCTGGGCACAAGGAAGAGGGGAAGAATCTGGGAAAGGATGGATATACCATTTAGAATTGAAGATGAGGTGGCATGAATGAGTCAGAAACTCAAATAACGTTATTATGAGGTTGTTATGGATGTACGGTTGTGATTACATATCCATTTATATATTTTCATTTCCTTTTATGTATGTTATGCAAGAATATAGTAGCTTACAATACTATATATAGTTTGGATTCTCTGTAATGAGATCATCAATATATTACACAAAAATTCCCTCTCTAAAATTCTTAACTCTTATTCTCTCTTATTTTCTTTATGTGAAAGTGCTACTGTTTCATTGATGTTGTCCTCGAGAATTCTCTTATTTCTTGTTGATATTCTCAGGATTTATCAATCCAAGCCTTCATCTCTCTTGTAGAGATCAGGTCTGGGAAGTTACATTCAGCAACGTATCAATCACTAGTGGAAAAATGAAGAAGGGCTGCGCTGAAAAAGGCATGTAGGGCTGCGCTTTTTTACAGCAGCCCTTTCAATAGCAGCCCTTCGCTTTTTAAGTAGGGTTGCGCTAGAAAAGTGCAGCCCTTCACAACAAAGGGCTGCGCTTTTTAGGTAAAAGCGCAACCCTTCAAGCTTAGAAGGGTTGCGCTTTTTAGGTAAAAGCGCAGCCCTTCTAAGCTAGAAGGGCTGCGCTTTTACCTAAAAAAGCCAGCCCTTCCTACCAAAAAAAAAAAATTGTTTTTTTGACATTTTTTTACTCATAATCTCACATTTTCTGAAATTATTCAGAAGAGAAGAGAAGAGAAACAAAACGAAAATGAAAATACTCAAAACAAAAAATAGAACGAAACGAAAATGAAAAAAAAGGAACAAAAACTAATATACAGAAAAGAAGAAATTATAGATCTGCAAATACAAGAACATTAATCAAAACAAAGATGAAAATACAAGAACATTAAACAAAACAAGATGAAAATACAAGAACATTAATCAAAAAGAGAAGTATACAAGAACATTAATCAAAACAAAGATTAAGAAATTATAGATCTGAAAACACAAGAACACCAAACATTAACCTAATAATGTTTAAATACATAAAACAAAACCCTAATACATAATTAAGGAAAAAAATCGAAAATACCTAAAATGCCTATTTGGAGCCTTAAACGAACTCGGATGGCTTAAAAAGCCTAAACATCACAGCATAGCAGTGAGTTTGACTCGTTGGCCCGTTCCGCTTCCGTATCACAATAGGCAATTGGACTCCGTCGGCATGATTCGTGCAAATCATTTCAGGCTTTTTGTCTCGTTTGTCGCATTTCTAGGAGTTTTTGAGAGAGAAGAAAGGATGAGAGAGAAAGAGGAAAGGGAGGAGGGTCGTGAGAGAGGAGAGAGGAGAGAGGAGAGAGAAGGAGGAAAATGGATGAGGGACGTGAGAGAGGAGGGATAATATATTTGAAGCCCGCTCAATATTTGAAAGCCCGCGATTTTTTTATTTCAAATTTTTTTAAGAAGGGCTGCGCTTTTCTTCAAAAGCGCAGCCCTACTTAGTCAGAAGAGCTGCGCTTTTTATAAAAGCGCAGCCCTTCACTTAGTTGGGCTGCGCTTGTAGAAAAAGCGCAGCCTTTATGAAGTAAGAAGGGCTGTGCTTTTTCTACAAGCGTAGCCCTTCACTCTGAAGGGCTGCGCTTCTAGAAAAAGCGCAGCCCTTCTGTTATGTAGGGTTGCGCTTTTGTACAAAAGCGCAGCCCTTCACTAGTAGGGCTGCGCTTTCATCAAAAGCGCAGCCCTTCCTTTTTTTTCCCCTAGTGAATGGTATTAGAGCTAAACGTTCTCGGTGTGGAAATGGTGCAAACAAGGAGTAGTGATGGTGATGTAGAAACATTTGCAGCAGAGCTCCAGAAATTAAAATCTTCCCTGAAAGGTATGTTGCAAGATCAAAATCTGAAAATTAGTGAAGCTTCTAATAACAACAGATTAAACATAGATAGAAATTCTATATCAATTGCTAAAATGAATGATTTGATGTGTGGGTTGCCTTTCCAATTGTCTAAACTGATAGCTGACAAAATGGGTAAAGAAAGGTCACTTGGGGTGAGAATTCACACTCCAAATGGCAGTAATAAGGGATCTCATAACCATTATCAGTATTCTACTAGATTAACTAAAGTAGAATTCCCAAAGTTTGATGGAACAAATCTTAAACCTTGGTTGTATAATTTTTTTGAACTGGATAAGTTAGAGGATCCAAATTGAGTGAAAATAGCAGCCATACACTTGGAAGGGAAGGCTCTATTGTGGCATCAAAATTATGTGAAGAGAAAAGGAGAGATTAACACAACCATGGATGATTATGTGAAGGATCTGACCATTAGGTTTGGAGAACCTTATGATGATCCAATGTTTGAACTGAAAGCATTGAGGCAAAATGGTTCAGTTCAGGACTATCATGATTATTTTGATGTTATTGTCAGTAGGCTAGAACTAACCGGGAAGGATTTGTTGAGTTGTTATATTGGGGGATTGGATGATGAAATCCATATGCAAGTGAGAATGTTTACTCCACAAACAATTCAACATGCTTTATGTTTGGCAAAGTTGCAGGAATCAGCCAACAAATTCAGAAAAGCTAAAACACCTAGCAAACAACCACCCATATTACCAACCCCACCTACACCAAGCCTTTCCAAAACACTTACCACCACAAAAATAACCAAAATACACAATACAACCCTCAATTCAAAACCCTGAACACCACAAATAACCAAACGAACCCCACCTCAACCAACAAAAGAACCTATATCTCTGCTGAATTCAATGACAGAAGAGTTAAGGGTCTATGCTTTTTGTGTCATGAGAAGTATGAAATTGGTCACAAATGCAAGGGTAGAATACCTTGGCTATACCATCTTGAAGTAGAGGAAGAAATGGAGGAGGAAGTAGGGGAAACGGAAGGTGAAACCATGGTAGAAGAGACTAGTACCCAGTGTGCACACCTGTATGTACAAGCTATGGAGGGCATCACTTCTTTCCAAACCATGAGGGTTATAGGGTACCATGGAAAGAAACCCTTATACCTATTGCTTAATAGTGGCAACACACATAACTTTATTGATGCTGGTGTAGCTCTCAAGTTAGATTCTAGTATAGAAAATATAAACCCAATGTGGGTCAAGGTGGCTGATGGAGGACAATTAAAATGTGACTCTATGATAAAAGGGTTTGAATGGAGGATGCGGCTTTGCTAATGATCTATTATTACTTCCACTTAGTGGGAGTGACATTGTTCTAGGATTTCAATGGTTCTCAAAACTATTGGGTCCAGTTTTGTGGGATTTCAACAACCTAACTCTTAAATTTAAACACCAGTGGAAGAAGGTGAGATTGAGGGGAGCTACAAACAAAGGATTGAAAGAAATCCAACCTGAAAAGATGTCCAAGCTGTTACAAGGCACATGAGAGATTTCTATAATGCAAGTAGTTAAACCAATGGAAATGGACTCCCCAACTACAAGGAGTGCAACTGAAGAATGATGAATTACATCCTTCCATCTCTTCTCTATTGAATGAGTTTGAGGATATTTTTGATGAACCTACTGGACTGCCACCTGCTAGACCTCACTTTGATCATAAAATTCCTCTCAAAGAGGGAAGAGATGCAATTGACCTCAGGCCTTATAGGTACCCTACATCACAGAAAGATGTAATTGAAGAGTTGTTTCAGGAGTTGATAGACCAGGGCACAATAAGGGACAACAATAACCTTTTTGCAGCTCTAGTGGTCTTAGTGAAGAAGAAGGATGGAGGGTGGCGTATGTGCGTGGATCATAAAGCCTTGAATATGGCTACTATAAAGGAAAAATTCCCCATTCCTGTCATAGAAGAGTTGCTTGACGAGTTACAAGGCACACAATATTTTTCTTAGATTGACTTGAAGTGAGGGTACCATCAAATCATAATGCACAATGATGATATACACAAAACTGCATTCAAAACTCACATGGGCCATTATGAGTAATTAGTCATGCCCTTTGGGGTGACCAATGCTGCATCAACATTTCAGGCACTCATGAAGTATGTATTCAAATCATTTCTTAGAAAGTTTGTACTTGTCTTTTTTTTTAATGACATTCTCGTGTATAGTCCTACTTGGCAGGAACATATAGGTCACTTACACCAAGTTTTTGAAGCTATGAGGAAGAATTCTCTCAGAGCCAACAATAATAAGTGCACATTTGCTGCCACCTAGATAAATTACCTACACATTATCTCACAACAAGGGGTCACAACTGAACCAGATAAGATTCAAGCAGTGGTGGATTGGCCAATACCCACCACATTGAAGCAGCTGAGGGGATTCCTTGGTCTTGCTGGATACTATCGGAGATTTGTGGAAGGTTGTGGTAGTATATGTAGACCACTAACTAATTTGCTCAAGAAAAATTCATTCTATTGGTCAGCAGCAGAAGAAGAAGCTTTCTACAAACTCAAGCAAAAGATGGTGACTCCACCAGTCTTAGCACTACCTAACTTTCATCAACTCTTTCTTATTGAGACTGATGCATTAGGAGGAGGTATTGGAGTTGTGTTGATGTGGAGAGGACACCCCATAGCCTACAGTAGCAAGGATTTGTCTGAAAGGAATTCTCAGCTTTTAGCTTATGAGAGAGAGCTCCTAGTTATCATATTTGTAGTAAAAATTGGCATCATTATTTAATATTGAAAGCCTTTGTCATCAGGACAGACTAGCAATGTTTGAGGTATTTGTTAGACCTCAAACTAGACACTGCATTCCAAGATAAGTGGCTATCAAAATTGGTTGGGTATGACTATGTAGTGGAGTATAAATAGGGAGCAGAAAACAAAGTTGTTGATGATTTGTCCACTATACCTTCTAGTGAGCTACATGCTACTGTAGTCACTTTAATGTACTCCAACTTACTTGAAGAAATCAATTTACATTGGCAGGTTGATCCTAACTTAATAAAGATTATCCAAGACCTGCAAGTTGATCCTACATTTCACCCCCATTACTAGTGGAGAAATGGATAATTGAGGAGAAAAGGAAGATTAGTCATTGGAAATGACCAGTAATTGATGAACAAAATTTTGTCGTTGCATGACTCCACAGTAGGAGGGCATTCAGGGATACAAGCGGCACTTAAAAGGGTTCATAGCATGTTCTTTTGGGCAGGAATGAAACAGTATATCATTGAGTATATCAAGAATTGCACAGTTTGTCAAAAGTGTAAATATGATCACAACGCTTCTCCTAGCTTATTACATCCATTACATGTTCCACAAGGGGTCTGGGATGACATTACTATGGATTTTATTGAAGGACTTCCTAAATCGGGAGGCAAGGAAGTCATAATGGTGGTGATTAATTGTTTGAGCAAATATGCTCACTTAATATCTCTTTCTCATCCCTTTACAGTTGTAAAAGTGGCTCAGGCTTTCCTAGACCATGTCTATAAATTACATGGTTTTCTTAAGACCATAATATCTGACAGGGATAAAATTTTCATTAGTAGCTTCTGGAAAAGGTTCATGAGAGGAGTTACTCATCTTCTTTCTATTGCTTATCATCCTCAGATAGATGGTCAAGCGGAGTTATTGAACAGATGTGTAGAGACATACTTGAGGTGCATGAGTAGTGAAATCCCTCAAGAATGGGCTAGGTGGTATAACACCACTTTTCATACTGCAATATAGAAGACTCCCTTTGGAATACTCTAAATCAACCTCCACCAGTCGATAGGCCCTATCTTACTAAAGCAAGTTCAGTGGAAGTAGTAGATAAAAGTCTGCAACATAATGAGCAAATGTACAATTGCTCAAGGAACACATGACCATAGCTCGGAACAGAATGAACAAACTTGCTAACAAACATAGGTCAGACAGAGAGTTTACTATTGGGGGATGGGTTTATTTAAAATTGCAGCCTTACAGGCAGTTTTCAGTGGAGTCTAGATCCAATCAGAAGCTTGCTACTAGGTCTTATCGACCTTATCAGGTGATTAAGAAGGTGGGACAAGTTTCTTAAACATTTCAACTACCCCTACCTCCATGGTACATCCCACATTCCATATCTCTAAGTTTAAGAAACATACAGGGCCTAAAAATGCTACATGGGAGGATGCTGCTGGAATTGAAGCGCAATTTCCCACATTTGATCCTTGGGGTCAAGGATGAGCTCAAGGGGGGGGGGGAGTATTGATATGATCACCTACAATACACCTACTGGAGTCACTGAGGAGCTGCTAGCTGGCACAAGGACGGGGGAAAGAATCTAGGAACGGATGGATATACCGTTAGAATTGGAGATGAGGTAGCATGAATGAGTTAGAAACTCAGATAATGTTGTTATGAGCTGTTATGGATGTACGACTGTGATTAGATCTCCATTTATATATTTCCATTTCCTTATATTTATGTAATGCAAGAATATGGTGGCTCACAGTACTATATATAGTTTGGATTCTCTGTAACGAGATCATCAATATGTTACACAAAATTTCCCTCTCTAAAATTCTTAACTCTTATTCTCTCTTATTTTCTTGCTATTGTTTCATTAATATTGTCCTCAAGAATTCTCTTCTTTCTTGCTGATATTCTTAGGAGTTATCAATCTAAGCCTTCATCTCTCTTGTAGAGATCAGGTATGGGAAGTTACATTCAGTAACGTATCATAAACAAATTGAGCAATCCTATTACTGAAATTATACAATGAACATGATTAATTGTAAAAAAAACAAAAAAAAAATCAAACAATAAGATTTAGACGCCTAGAAATATTTGAATCAAAACTAACCGGCTGGAAGAAGATGAAGATTGAACGCTAATGGAAGCCGTTGAATATAGGAGTGGTGGTGAATAATTATGGTGCAGTGCATGCACGAATTAAGGAGTGGTGGTCAATTACCTTCTTCGGTGGTGAAAGGATTCTAGAATGTAACCCTAAAATGTAAACCTAGGACTTAGGAGTACTTTGTAATGGGAAAGAAAAAGCATTGTATTTTTGAACTCTTTTTTTTTTTTGGGGAAAAGCATACTACCATTACTCCATTGATAATGAATCTATCAAGACATAAAGGAGCCACCTCCATTGGAGAGTAGTTCTCCCAAACTTGTTCAACCTCAATAGGGATTAGTTTAGCTAGACCATGAGTTACAGGATTATCGTCACATTTGACATGAGATCAACTAATGGAAGAAAAATCAATACTGAAAGATAAGATATTATGGGGTACAAGATCTAAATCAGATAGATAGATAGATAGATAGCATGCTTGGAGTGACATTTTATCACCGACAATCTGATTCTAAGATGATGTGTTGGATACCAAACTCTTGCCTAGGCGCATGACCATCTCAATAGCCTTTGCTTCAGCCACTTCAATTGACCAGTGAGCTTGCATTTTCGGGTTGCCGCAAAGACAACTTTCCTACTAGAACCTCGTGCAATAGCCCCAAGATCGACCCATCCATCAACTTCTAGAGAGGCATCTACGTTCAATTTTAGCACGCCAAGACGGGGGAAGCCAAACACTCGAACTGCTTTGACAAGATGAAGCTCTTGGTTTGTATATTTGTTGCATATAGTACCCAGATTTATCAACCCATATGTCAGCATGAGCTATTAGAACATTTGAAGGGGCTGACTTATTGAATATTAGCGAATTTCGGTCACCCCACAGAACCCAAGCAAGGAAGGCAGCTTTGACCCTTAGCTTTACATCACACTCACGCCAGCTCACTAGGCCCTTACTCAATGAAACATTGGTACATCATTGATGAAGATCATCAATGCCACATGCATTCCATATGGGCAGGAGATAAGGATAAGAAAAAATTGTGTGTTTCTGCGTTTCAGCACAGCCACAGCCAACCACGAGGGCACAAGTTATCATCCACCATGAGCCAGTTTTTTAGAAGGTCGGGAATTGGGTGATTATTGGAACAATGCCCCCACAAGAATTATTTCACCTTAGGGTTCACTTGCATACACAAATGTCTACCCAAGCTTGTATGAACATATAAACTCCCCCCCCCTTACCAAGCATATAAGCCAATTTCACCGAATAACAAGCATCTCTTGTGAAAGCCCAAATGAGTTCATCCTTTAATGTGAGAGAACTAAGGGGAGTGCTAAAGAATGCATCAAACATCTCTCTCACTGAAAGAAGCTTTGATTACCTCAACATTCCACTCTTTGTGCTCAAAATCAATCAATTCACTCACCATGTTATAATTCACAATATGCTCACTTGTTAGCTAACGACAATCTTCATCTACTACCCATGGGTCATCCCAAAGGTTAATCTGTGTACCATTTCCCATTCTCCAAACTACTCTCTCTTTCAAGAGGGCTTTTGAACTTCAAATTCTAGTCCAAGAATAGCTACAAGAGTGCCCAAGAGAGGCCTTCATAAAGTCACAATTTGGTAATATTTAGCTTTCATCACTTTGAAAAAAAAAGAGTTTAGTTCACGAACTAACCTCCAGGCTTGACGACCAAGTAAAGCATCAGTAAACACTTTGAGATCTTTCACTAGTGGAAAAAAACGAAAGGGCTGCGTTTTTTGAAAAACGCGGCCCTTTTTAGTGAAGGGTTGCGGTTAGCCCAAAAACCGCAGCCCTTCACTCACGAAGGGCTGCGGTCAATGCAAAAACTGCAGCCCTTTTAGTGAAGGGCTGCGGTTTTCAAAAAACCGCAACCTTATAAGTAATAAAGGGCTACGTTTTTAAAAAAACGCAGCCTTTATGGGCTTTTTTAAAAAATGATTTTGAAAGGAATTAATTGCGGGCTCGTCAACATATTAAGCGGGCTCATTCTCTCTCCTCTCTCACGTCCTTCCTTCTCCCTCATTAAATTCTCTCTCCTCTATTCTCTCTCCTCTCTCACGTCCTTCCTTCTCCCTCATTAAATTCTCTCTCCTCATTCTTTCTCTTCTCTCACGTCCTTCCATAACAACAAATATCAGCTCTATAATTTTTCCCTCCTTCACGCTGCAAGGGTTCGTCATTGTTATAGCGACTACGAGTACAAGCCACGACTCAGAAGTCACAAGTCTAAACTGTCATCCACCCGCACCCGCACCAACACCAACACCAACAACAACACCCACACCCACACCCACACCCACACCCACACCCACACCGTCATCACAACCCTCGACACAACCCCAACAACAATTACAGCAACAAGTGATGATTTTTCGTTTTTCAAATCTATAATTTCTTGATGTTTGTTTTGATTAATGTTAATATAATTTCAGATCTATAATTTTCTCTTTTTTATCTCCGTTCGTTCGTTTTTTTTTTGTTTTTGTTCATTTTCGTTCTTTTTTTCTTATTTTCGTTCCTTTTTTTCATTTCTGTTCGTTTTTTTTCATTTTTGTTTATTTTCGTTCATTTTTGTTCATTTTCGATCATTTTTTTTTTCATTTTCGTCCCTTTTTTTTTAATTTTCGCTCGTTTTTTTTTTCTTCTCTCTATTTTCCTCGCTCGATCTCGATTAGGTTTACCTTCATTAGTGAAAAAATGGGTTCGTCATTTTTCTTATTAGGGTTTCCTGTTTTTAGTTCCAGACCTAAATTCATTAAATTTTTTTTGTTTTTTAGTTATGATTTAATTTCATTTCGTTTTTGGTTAGATACGATATCATTTATTTTTTTCGTTTTTTAGGGTTTATGGTTATAATTTAAGGATAGGGGCCATTGTGCGGAATGGGTCGGAATTTTTTGTTGTTGGTACTGCATCCTCTTTGGTTGGTACATCCATAACTAACGCTGTAAGTGTGGGTTATGGTGTGTATATGGCAATTTCAAGCAACCTTAGATATCAAATTGTGGTTGGTATTATTGAACAACGATTACTAGAACCCATGTTTCACAAGCAAAAACTCTTGTTAAGTGCTTTTTGCTTTGCTGTAAGAACAAGCAACACATTCGTGGGTTCATTGATCAATCTTTTCTATTTTGGATTGTTCTGCATAGATAAATAATGCATAGTTGGAATCACTTGTTTGATTTTGTTTTTCTGGGATGACAGTTGGCATCTAACTTGATACTAATCCTAATAAACAATATCAACATGAGTAGATATATCAACATGATTTTGTTTGACTTTTCTTTTTTGTTTTTTTTTTGGGTCAAAAGGGATGCGGTTATGGTCAAAACCGCGGCTCTTTGTACAAAGAAGGGCTGCGTTTGAGGCCCAAAACTGCAGCCCTTCCATATTGGAAGGGCAGCGATTTTGGGCCTCAACCGCAGCCCTTTCATTGTGAAGGGCTGTAGTTTAAAAAGGCAGCCCTTCACTTTTAGTGAAGGGCTGCTACGGAAAGGGTTGCTGGCCAAAAATGCAGCCCTTCCGTTTTTTTCCACTAGTGTTTGAACCCCATGCCACCCAAACACTTCAACGTGCAGATAGACTCCCAATTTTTCTAGTGAATCTTCCTTTGAGTGTCAGAACTGCCCCACCAAAATCTTGCCATGGCCGAGTGAATTTTTTTGATGTTGTTACTGGAAATTTTATAGACTCCCGTCAGATAAGTTGGAATGGCTTGAATCACCGATTTCAACAGAATCTCCTTGCCAGCTCTAGATAGCAGTTTATACTTCTAGCCTTGGACTTTCTTCCAAATTCTATCTAAAAGAGAATAAAAAATGAGCTTTTTTGATCTCCCAGAGATCGGTATTTTTCATGCTTTTCCACCAGTATCATGCTCAGAACATTTGTCAAATCTTCCCTTTGATGGATACTGACTCTTCTACTGAAAGAGAACTCCAATTTTTATAGTTAATTTTCTGCCCGGATGCATTCTTGAACTATAATAGTGCATTCTTGAACTAAGGCTCTAGTGAACACTAAATTGTCATTTGAAAAGAAAAGGTGAGAAATCTCTAGGCCACTTCGACTGGCTTTAGATCCATGGATCTGTCTCTCATGAAATTTCCTCTTGATCATTTTAGAAAACGCATCAGCTATCAAAATGAATAAATAAGGAGCTAGGGGGTCTCCCTGATGAAGACCCCGAGCAGGAGTCACGAAATCCCAAACCCCTCTATTGATAATGAAGAATAGGACACAGAAGAAACACAATCCATAATCAAGTTCAACCCCATCTGTCATCAAAACACATAGTGAGCAGAAGCTTCCGAAGGAAACCCCATTCCACTTTATAGGCTTTGCTCATATCCACCTCCATAGCAATAATACCCTCTCTAAAATTCTTAACTCTTATTCTCTCTTATTTTCTTGCTATTGTTTCATTAATATTGTCCTCAAGAATTCTCTTCTTTCTTGCTGATATTCTTAGGAGTTATCAATCTAAGCCTTCATCTCTCTTGTAGAGATCAGGTATGGGAAGTTACATTCAGTAACGTATCATAAACAAATTGAGCAATCCTATTACTGAAATTATACAATGAACATGATTAATTGTAAAAAAAAAACAAAAAAAATCAAACAATAAGATTTAGACGCCTAGAAATATTTGAATCAAAAACTAACCGGCTGGAAGAAGATGAAGATTGAACGCTAATGGAAGCCGTTGAATATAGGAGTGGTGGTGAATAATTATGGTGCAGTGCATGCACGAATTAAGGAGTGGTGGTCAATTACCTTCTTCGGTGGTGAAAGGATTCTAGAATGTAACCCTAAAATGTAAACCTAGGACTTAGGAGTACTTTGTAATGGGAAAGAAAAAGCATTGTATTTTTCGAACTCTTTTTTTTTTTGGGGAAAAGCATACTACCATTACTCCATTGATAATGAATCTATCAAGACATAAAGGAGCCACCTCCATTGGAGAGTAGTTCTCCCAAACTTGTTCAACCTCAATAGGGATTAGTTTAGCTAGACCATGAGTTACAGGAATTACCGTCACATTTGACATGAGATCAACTAATGGAAGAAAAATCAATACTGAAAGATAAGATATTATGGGGTACAAGATCTAAATCAGATAGATAGATAGATAGATAGCATGCTTGGAGTGACATTTTATCACCGACAATCTGATTCTAAGATGATGTGTTGGATACCAAACTCTTGCCTAGGCGCATGACCATCTCAATAGCCTTTGCTTCAGCCACTTCAATTGACCAGTGAGCTTGCATTCTTCGGGTTGCCGCAAAGACAACTTTCCTACTAGAACCTCGTGCAATAGCCCCAAGATCGACCCATCCATCAACTTCTAGAGAGGCATCTACGTTCAATTTTAGCACGCCAAGACGGGGGAAGCCAAACACTCGAACTGCTTTGACAAGATGAACTCTTGGTTTGTATATTTGTTGCATATAGTACCCAGATTTATCAACCCATATGTCAGCATGAGCTATTAGAACATTTGAAGGGGCTGACTTATTGAATATTAGCGAATTTCGGTCACCCCACAGAACCCAAGCAAGGAAGGCAGCTTTGACCCTTAGCTTTACATCACACTCACGCCAGCTCACTAGGCCCTTACTCAATGAAACATTGGTACATCATTGATGAAGATCATCAATGCCACATGCATTCCATATGGGCAGGAGATAAGGATAAGAAAAAAATTGTGTGTTTCTGCGTTTCAGCACAGCCACAGCCAACCACGAGGGCACAAGTTATCATCCACCATGAGCCAGTTTTTTAGAAGGTCGGGAATTGGGTGATTATTGGAACAATGCCCCCACAAGAATTATTTCACCTTAGGGTTCACTTGCATACACAAATGTCTACCCAAGCTTGATGAACATTATCTAAACTCCCCCCCCCCTTACCAAGCATATAAGCCAATTTCACCGAATAACAAGCATCTCTTGTGAAAGCCCAAATGAGTTCATCCTTTAATGTGAGAGAACTAAGGGGAGTGCTAAGAATGCATCAAACATCTCTCTCACTGAAAGAAGCTTTGATTACCTCAACATTCCACTCTTTGTGCTCAAAATCAATCAATTCACTCACCATGTTATAATTCACAATATGCTCACTTGTTAGCTAACGACAATCTTCATCTACTACCCATGGGTCATCCCAAAGGTTAATCTGTGTACCATTTCCCATTCTCCAAACTACTCTCTCTTTCAAGAGGGCTTTTGAACTTCAAATTCTAGTCCAAGAATAGCTACAAGAGTGCCCAAGAGAGGCCTTCATAAAGTCACAATTTGGGTAATATTTAGCTTTCATCACTTTGAAAAAAAAAGAGTTTAGTTCACGAACTAACCTCCAGGCTTGACGACCAAGTAAAGCATCAGTAAACACTTTGAGATCTTTCACTAGTGGAAAAAAACGAAAGGGCTGCTGCAAGGGCTGCGTTTTTTGAAAAACGCGGCCCTTTTTAGTGAAGGGTTGCGGTTAGCCCAAAAACCGCAGCCCTTCACTCACGAAGGGCTGCGGTCAATGCAAAAACTGCAGCCCTTTTAGTGAAGGGCTGCGGTTTTCAAAAAACCGCAACCTTATAAGTAATAAAGGGCTACGTTTTTAAAAAAACGCAGCCTTTATGGGCTTTTTTAAAAAATGATTTTGAAAGGAATTAATTGCGGGCTCGTCAACATATTAAGCGGGCTCATTCTCTCTCCTCTCTCACGTCCTTCCTTCTCCCTCATTAAATTCTCTTCCTCTATTCTCTCTCCTCTCTCACGTCCTTCCTTCTCCCTCATTAAATTCTCTCTCCTCATTCTTTCTCTTCTCTCACGTCCTTCCATAACAACAAATATCAGCTCTATAATTTTTCCCTCCTTCAGCTGCAAGGGTTCGTCATTGTTATAGCGACTACGAGTACAAGCCACGACTCAGAAGTCACAAGTCTAAACTGTCATCCACCCGCACCCGCACCAACACCAACACCAACAACAACACCCACACCACCCACACCCACACCCACCCACACCGTCATCACAACCCTAGACAACCCCAACAACAATTACAGCAACAAGTGATGATTTTTCGTTTTTCAAATCTATAATTTCTTGATGTTTGTTTTGATTAATGTTAATATAATTTCAGATCTATAATTTTTCTCTTTTTTATCTCCGTTCGTTTTTTTTTTGTTTTTGTTCATTTTCGTTCTTTTTTTCTTATTTTCGTTCCTTTTTTTCATTTCTGTTCGTTTTTTTTCATTTTTGTTTATTTTCGTTCTTTTTTTCATTTTCGATCATTTTTTTTTCATTTTCGTCCCTTTTTTTTTAATTTTCGCTCGTTTTTTTTTTCTTCTCTCTATTTTCCTCGCTCGATCTCGATTAGGTTTACCTTCATTAGTGAAAAAATGGGTTCGTCATTTTTCTTATTAGGGTTTCCTGTTTTTAGTTCCAGACCTAAATTCATTAAATTTTTTTTGTTTTTTAGTTTATGATTTAATTTCATTTCGTTTTTGGTTTAGATACGATATCATTTATTTTTTTCGTTTTTTAGGGTTTATGGTTATAATTTAAGGATAGGGGCCATTGTGCGGAATGGGTCGGAATTTTTTGTTGTTGGTACTGCATCCTCTTTGGTTGGTACATCCATAACTAACGCTGTAAGTGTGGTTATATGTGTGTATATGGCAATTTCAAGCAACCTTAGATATCAAATTGTGGTTGGTATTATTGAACAACGATTACTAGAACCCATGTTTCACAAGCAAAAACTCTTGTTAAGTGCTTTTTGCTTTGCTGTAAGAACAAGCAACACATTCGTGGGTTCATTGATCAATCTTTTCTATTTTGGATTGTTCTGCATAGATAAATAATGCATAGTTGGAATCACTTGTTTGATTTTGTTTTTCTGGGATGACAGTTGGCATCTAACTTGATACTAATCCTAATAAACAATATCAACATGAGTAGATATATCAACATGATTTTGTTTGACTTTTCTTTTTTGTTTTTTTTTTGGGTCAAAAGGGATGCGGTTATGGTCAAAACCGCGGCTCTTTGTACAAAGAAGGGCTGCGTTTGAGGCCCAAAACTGCAGCCCTTCCATATTGGAAGGGCAGCGATTTTGGGCCTCAACCGCAGCCCTTCCATTGTGAAGGGCTGTAGTTTAAAAAGGCAGCCCTTCACTTTTAGTGAAGGGCTGCTACGGAAAGGGTTGCTGGCCAAAAATGCAGCCCTTCCGTTTTTTTCCACTAGTGTTTGAACCCCATGCCACCCAAACACTTCAACGTGCAGATAGACTCCCAATTTTTCTAGTGAATCTTCCTTTGAGTGTCAGAACTGCCCCACCAAAATCTTGCCATGGCCGAGTGAATTTTTTTGATGTTGTTACTGGAAATTTTATAGACTCCCGTCAGATAAGTTGGAATGGCTTGAATCACCGATTTCAACAGAATCTCCTTGCCAGCTCTAGATAGCAGTTTATACTTCTAGCCTTGGACTTTCTTCCAAATTCTATCTAAAAGAGAATAAAAAATGAGCTTTTTTGATCTCCCAGAGATCGGTATTTTTCATGCTTTTCCACCAGTATCATGCTCAGAACATTTGTCAAATCTTCCCTTTGATGGATACTGACTCTTCTACTGAAAGAGAACTCCAATTTTTATAGTTAATTTTCTGCCCGGATGCATTCTTGAACTATAATAGTGCATTCTTGAACTAAGGCTCTAGTGAACACTAAATTGTCATTTGAAAAGAAAAGGTGAGAAATCTCTAGGCCACTTCGACTGGCTTTAGATCCATGGATCTGTCTCTCATGAAATTTCCTCTTGATCATTTTAGAAAACGCATCAGCTATCAAAATGAATAAATAAGGAGCTAGGGGGTCTCCCTGATGAAGACCCCGAGCAGGAGTCACGAAATCCCAAACCCCTCTATTGATAATGAAGGAATAGGACACAGAAGAAACACAATCCATAATCAAGTTCAACCCCATCTGTCATCAAAACACATAGTGAGCAGAAGCTTCCGAAGGAAACCCCATTCCACTTTATAGGCTTTGCTCATATCCACCTCCATAGCAATAATACCCTTTCGACTTCGATTTCTATATTTCATAGATGAAACACCTCTAAGGCAATGAGAGCATTATCACTAATAAGTAGACCAAGAACAAAGGCAATCTGATTCTTAGTCACAATAGCAGGTAGAAAATCTTTCAATCTAATCACAATGGCCTTAGAAACCAGCTTATAGATGACATTACACAAAGCAATATGACAGAATTCAGAAGCTTTGGTAGGAGATTTGACTTTAGGAATCAAAGCAATGTTTGAAATTATTGTGTTAGGCGGCTCAGTAAGCGCCAATATAGAATTTGGAATCACTTAATTTTTTTTTTTTTTACAGGTTGGAATTACTTAATTAATTTAAGATGAGTTTTATGAATTTAACTACTCATGTCCTTCAAAAAAAAGTACACTACTTTTAAAAGAAATTAATAATTAATAAAATCATAATGTTATACTAAAATCTTTACTTATTTATAAAAAAAATTGTTATACACTACTAGAAAATCCTTACCTTCGGGACGCTTATTGCTCGACGCCTCGGCATAAGTGCGGAGCGGGTTTAATTTATCCCGCAGTATCTCGACGCTTTTAAGCGTCGAGAAGGTTGCCTACGCGTTAAAGCGTCCTCATTACACGTGAAATTGGAATATTAGCTCACTGTATACTCCCGCTCGAAATTTTAGAGCAAATAAATTAAAAAATAAAAACCCCCCCCACCCCCCCCACCCCCCCACTTCGTACTATCACTCAACTGCATAAGCGAAATTTCAGAGCAACCTGGGTAGTTAATGGTGAAACCCTATCTAATCAATTCTTCGCAAATCGCTCATCAATTTCTCGCCATAATCTTCGTCTTTGATCATCAGGTATGCCTTCTTCTCTTCCTATTTTTTTCGTTCAAATTGTTCGAACTTCTATTGAAGTTTTCATCTCCTACCTATCAACAGTCTTGAAGTAATTGAAAATTTCCGAGAATTTTCTTGTTTGCCATCGTCTGATGGTCTGCATCAGGTAATTTATGCCTTCTGTAAATTGTCTCGAATTGTTGTTTTTTTTTTATGAATTTTGTAAATGTCAATCTGTTTTTTCAAATTATAATTGAATTCTGTCTTCAACCTCCCATCAATTTAGACTTCATAATTCATATATTCTAAAGGTTTTTCTTGCCTCTTTTTTTTCTTCAATCTCAAAGATATGATTTTTGATGGAATTATTGTAAATTGAATAATTAAAAGGCCTCTCATTATACAATATATAAATGTTGACTAACTGAAATTTTTATGCTTTATTGTTTCTTGAAATTTTCATAATTCAGCGCAATAAGTTGATTTCCTTTACATGCCTGAATACCTGATGTACATGCAGTATCTGTAATGAATTGGAAATGTTGATTTTTCGATAAATATGGAGAAAACTATTTATGGTTAAAGTTTCGTTGTGGTTAAGTTGGAAAGACAGTAGATTTAATTGTCAACTGTTTATACTTGTGGTTTTGGCAGAGTCTGTGTAGGGGATATAGTTTAACTTCGACAAAATATAGTCTACTTGTAAACCTGAATATCTTTTCTACAGTGAATGTGATCTTGTTTGGTGAAATCCTATTGTAAGGCTGGCCTTTTGTGTCTATTTTTGCTTGAAATTTTAAAAATATTTCACTGCTTGGGAGCTTGTATGGTTGATGCAAATTTTTTACTTGTACTTTCATGTGCTTATTGAAAGTTCTCTGCACCATGCTTTGATAATGTAAATGATGGAAATTCGATTTCGTCAACCCTAACTTCTTTAATTATGGCAGGTGGTGAGGCGGGTGGAGTTCAGTAGCAAGTTCAGCGGCGAGTTCGGCGGCAAGGTGAGTCATGAATCAAACTCTAATCTTTACCTATATTTGATTGATTTATGAGTTACTATTTTCCCTGTATGATGTTTCTTTATTGAAGTGAATTTCTACAATTTCTTGGATTTCTGGTTACTTAAGTTTTTGATTCCTAGTAAATAATGTTATTTAGGATCGCAAATAGTTACTACATGACAGTGGTAAGTCAAAATCTGATTATGCTTATGGGTGAGATGAATGTCAGGCGATGGATTATGTTGAATTATAATTATAGCCCACAAGCCAACAGAATGAGTCCATCTAACAGACATAAGTTGACATCGAGTTTCTAGTTTCTACCATATGCCATGTATTAGTTACAAGTCATATAAGCAAGAGTATTTCGTTTAGCTCATGTTTTATGTGAAATATTTGAAGATATATGTTCATTTTTTTTTTCTTCTTAAGATGGTTCTTATTTGTTATCGTATATCTTTTTTTTTGTAGACATGGATTCTAGTTGGATAGATTTACCAAAAGGCCATCCCGCTTATTATAATGGTTGCATGAAATTCTTAGAGCTTGCTAAAGAGACTCTTGTTGAAGGAAAAACTCAATGCCCATGTAATAATTGCAAGTTAAACAAATGGTTTAAGTTGGAAAAAGTAGGAGGCCATATTTTATTGTACGTTTTTATAAGAACTACAAAAATTGGATTTTTCATTGTAGTCATCAAGTGGGTAACAACTTAGGGCTCCATAGTGATCAAGCAAAGGGAGTTGGTCGAGATGATGATATTGATGGATTACTAAAAGCAGCTTTTAGGATTGGTAGTCCACAACCCACTAACGAACCCTCGTTATTAAGTGAGTTAGATTCCGATGACGAAGATCTAAATGAGATGCATGAAGAGGTAAATTTTCAATACGAAGTAGATGATGATGTGCATCAACCAACACCAACGTAGAAGAGGCAAAGTATAAAAGACTAAAGGAAGCTTCTAACGAGAGTCTATATGAGGGGTGTACTACTTTTTCAAAGCTATCGTTTCTATTACACTTATTTCACCTTAAGTGTATGAACCACTGGTCTGTTGAATCATTTAATAAGTTGCTTGAACTTCTATTAGACGCATTTCCTCATATTATGGAGTTCCCGTCGTCTTATTATGAAAGCATGAAGATAATAAAAGATCTAGGATTAGGTTATGAGAAAATCATGCATGTCCAAATGATTGTATGTTATATTGGGGGGAATACGCAGACAAAAGTGAGTGTCATATCTGCCACACATCAAGGTGGCAAAATTTGAAAGGCAAGGAGAGTGATGTAAATGAGAAAAGTAATGAAACGTGTAAGAAGGGGGTGCCAGCTAAAGTAATGCGGTATTTTCCTCTCATCCCTAGACTAAAAAGGCTTTACATGTCATCTAATACCGCAAGAGATATGATATGGCATTTTGATCGGAAGGACGAAAAAATTATTAGTCACCCGTCAGATGGAGAGGCTTGGAAAAGATTTGATAAGAGATATGAAGATTTCGCTTAGATCCTCGTAGTGTTAGACTTGGTCTAGCAAGTGATGGTTTTAATCCATATCGTCTCATGAACACTAATTACAGTACATGGCCAGTTGTTCTGATTCATATAATTTGCCTCCTTGGCTTTGTATGAAGTCATCTTCATTTATATTGTCCTTGATTATTCCTGGAAAATATGGCCCTGGTATTGATATTGATGTGTACTTGCAACCTTTAATCCATGAGTTAAAATTGTTGTGGGAAGGTGTAGATGCTTTTGATGTTTATAGCGGAAAAAAGTTTAAACTACGAGCAGCATTACACTCCACTATAAATGACTTTCCGGCATATGCTATGTTGTCGGGTTGGAGTACAAAAGGTTATAAAGCTTGCCCTTCTTGCGCCAATTTTACCGAATCATATAAGTTTGGTGGTAAAATTGTCTACCCCGGATCTCGTAAATGGTTGCCGATTGATCATCCTTTTCATTTCAAGCTAATTTATTTGATGGGAAAAAGGAATATGGTCTTGCTCCTGTTCCTGCTAGTGGGACAGAAATTTTGAAGCAACTAGAAGAAGTTAATTATGTTTACGGGAAATCAAAAACAATTTCTAGGAGACAAGAAGTTGGGACATCTAATAATGAAATTGAGGATGATGAAGGTGAAAATGAAGATGAAAAGGTTCTTTGGAAAAAGAAAAGTACATTTTTTGACTTGGAATATTGGGAACATAATCTTCTGAGACATAATTTAGATGTTATGCACATTGAAAAGAATGTGTGTGAAATTTATTAGGAACTCTTTTAGACACAGAAAAGAGTAGAGATGATAAGAAAGCTAGGGAGGCTCTTAAAGAACGAAACATAAAATCTCATCTTTGCTTCAATCTTATCCTAATCGTGTTAAAGAGTATATGCCTCCAGCTGCCTACAATATGTGTAAAGAAGATAAAGAACGGTTTTTGAAAGTCTTGAAAAAGCTTAGAGTTCCTGATGGTTATGGATCAAATTTGCAAAGATGTGTGAATATGAAGGAGCACATACTTATTAATATGAAAAGTCATGACAATCATATCCTCATGCAAGACCTCCTCCGGTTGCTTTAAGAGCGTCAAATGCCACAAAAGTTACTGACTTACTTAAGGAATTGTCGTACTTTTTCAAGAAGATATGTTCAACTGCCATTGATAAAGGAGAGTTAGATACCATTCAGTCAAATCTTGTGTTGACCCTTTGTAAGATGGAGAAAGAGTTTCTACCAACATTTTTCACAATTATGGTTCATCTACTAATTCATTTAGTGGATGAGGTTAAACTTGGCGGACCTGTTCATTACAGATGGATGTATCCTATTGAAAGGTTAATTTATCAAATTTCAATTACTCTTCTAAATTTTCTTCATCATTTTGTAATAAGAAACCACCATCAACTTCTTTTCTAATTTTTCCAATCACAACTTCATTATTTTCGAAGGTACTTGGCCTTTTTGAAATCTCATGTTAGCAATAAAGCACAGCCGGAAGGGTCCATAGCTGAAGGGTTCCTTTTATGGGAGACAATTACGTTTTGCTCGAGATATTTAGAAAGTGTTGAGACCATGTTCACTAGACCAAAAAGGAATGATGATGGTGCTCCACACATCAATAACTATCTATACAACTCATGTGGTCGTGTCGTTGGAAAGAGAGAAAATGTCTGTCTTGATGACAAAAGTTTAAAGCAAGCACATCGCTATGTTTTACTTCATTCGGATGAGATGAAACCAGTATTTGAGTAAGTATCATATGGATTGATTAGTGAATATATCTATACTCAAAACGTTAACAAATACTTATTTTTCTCTTAAGTGATTTCTTACAACTAAAGCGACAAGAGCATGGAGTCGCAGCCAATGAATATCTCGAAAATCAGTGGAGGCTTAAGGAATTCTCGATTGGTTGCAGAACCAGGTTATATGCTTCAAAATTTGAAGTTGCCTTAATTGTTTATATATCAATCTAAGTTTAACTTAACCATCTATTTGGAATCATAGGTCCATAACCTAGATGATAGCACTCAAGAAGGAAAGTTGAGAAAAGCATTAGCCGGTGGTTTAAGCAACCGCGGTGAAAGGATAAAAAGCTTCGTTATTAATGGTTATAAGTTTGATACTGTGGATCGTGAACGGTTTCGGAAGACACAAAATTCTGGAGTGATGGTTGAAGCCGATGGCCAAGTGTATTATGGAAAACTCAAAGACATATTTGAACTTGATTATTTTGGTTCTTTCAAAGTTGTAATGTTTCGTTGTGATTGGGTTGATATACGTAGGGGTTGTAAAACATATCCAAGTGGCAGAGTAACTGTCAACTTCTCGAAGTTGATGCACACTGGTCGAAATTTGCCAGATGATCCATTTGTTTTCTCTTCTCAAGCAAAACAAGTTTTTTATGTCGAGGATGAGATACAAAAAGGATGGCTTCATGTAATTAAGACTAAGCCTAGGGACTTGTTCGATATACCCGATGATGATGAGATTCTAGAATAGTAGGGTTTTGGGTTCTTATAATTACTTGTTCATTTATATATTTTATTCTTTTATGTTGGATTCGTGTCCTTAACTGTTTTAATGAAATTTCAGTCATTAATAATATTGTAATTGCTATTTCCCCATTTCCTTGTTCGTATAACTCTTTCTTGGACTCTATATCCATCATGCATTTTAAAGTATATGATTAATAATTAATATGTCATCTTTTCATGTCATTCTAATAAGTAAGAGGACTTATTTGATAAGATGATGGCTGTAGTGAATGTGCTCACGTTTTGTTGTGGATATTTTGTGATTTTTGCAGAGTCCTTGTGAGCACGCCTTATGTCTTGATTGCGCTAGGAGTGCTGCCATATGTTGTCAGTAAGTGCTCATATCATTGCTTTAAGGCCTGAAATTTTTCTGCTTTATTGTTGATTTTTCTGCTGTAATTTGTCAATATTATCTGCTTTATTGTTGATTTTTCTGCTGTAATTTGTCAATATTATAAGTTTGACATATCTATGTATTTATGGAGGAGTCATCAGTAAAATGGATTCCCTTGGCCCTTGCACATCATCTGCTTGAGTTTATGATGAAGAAGCAAGCATCTGAGTTAAGTTGTTGATGTTTATTCTGACAAGTTTTACTATTATGGAAGAGTAGAGATCCTAGAGTTCCATTTCATTAGTGTTCTTTTTCAAACTTGTATAAGCACTGTTGTTAAGGAAAAAAAAAAGTTGTTGAAGGGTTACAAGTCTTCTGTCTGGAGTGTACAATAGTATGAAGTTTTTGTGATGCTTGACAAAACTTCAATTGTTACTGATTTTAGTGTCTTTGATTTGGCTAGCAGTTCTTTTTGTAACAAATGAAAGGTTCTCTTGACTGATTTGAACTAGCCATTTATTACATGATTCTTGTGTTTGGACTGAGGCCTTGCTCCTGCAAAACATTTTATGGCTTTGCTGCTGTAAGGATCTATGTCATATTTTTAGATGGAGCTCTTGCCATTTTTTGTGTATGGTGTTTCTGCTATTTGGACAGAGAATACTGGAAGAAAAATTAACTTAGTTTCATGTGTGCACTATGTAAATGTGGATAATGGAATCTCTGGCCTCAACAAGATGGATTAACATGTTATAACTACAATGCTCAGAATACATGAGGCACATGAACCCCCCCCCCCCCCGGCCATTCAGCACTTTTTATTTTTTCAGGTCATTCAGCACTTTCTGCTATTTGCTATTTGGTGTTTCAGCTATTTGGTGGACATTCAGCACTTTCTATTTTTTCAGGTCAACCTTCAACCCGACTCTGATGCTATATCCAAAACACTACAACCTTACTCCGAGTGTTCCATTGCCTCCAACTTTGATCCAACTAGCCTTGTAAGCTGAAAAATAACTTTCTTATTTCTTTTGCCATGACCATAAACCTCCAATCTATAACCATTTAAAGTTTTAAGGGAAAACTACAAATTATGTTCATCAATTTCCAACTAGCGGCTTATATAAGTTTACAACTAAACCATTCTCAAAACACCTCATTTATACAAATTTTGTGTATGATTAGGAGAATTGAAGCATAAAAGTTTGATCTTTGTAACCCAAACTGGATACTCCAATAATTTTAGAGTCACATGCTTCAAATTTACACTCCTATACTAGAAATTTACACTCCTATACTAGAGTAAAAATGTGAATTAAATGAAGGTGCTACAGGTCTTTGTCTTCTTTATTGTGTGTTTTGATATTGTGGCTTGATGTCTGGGTATCGATGCATATAGAAAAAGGGATGACAATAGAAGTTAGAGGCGTAAGAGAGTGCAATAGAATGAGGGAATTTCTTGTTTCTAATTGTCCTAGTGAGAGGTGAGACAGTTAATACTGAAAAGAAATCTGTGATACATCATACAATGTGTGGAGGCAGACTCAAGCTAGACCCTGTCTGGCTATAAATGATCAGGCCAAGTTAAGGGGTGTCCTATGTACACGACTTATCCCTGCAACTATAAACATGGTAATTAATTAGATTCTAGTATGAAATATCATAGACTGATTTGCTATTTCAAACACACCTGCATGCTGCAGCAAAGAATAGTTTATGTGACATTTAGTTTAGATTTAGTTTGGGTAGTTCCAGTTAAAGTGTAGACTGTAGTTCAGACTTCCCTTTATAATATTCCCTGTACTTTCTTTCCTTTTTAAGCTACCAGTGATGTAACTGATTAGGAGATTAGAGATGATTAGAAGAGATGACTGTAGCTTGGGGCTGGGAGAAGCAAATAGATCACCTTACGAGTTTGAAGTTTATCTAATCAGTCTATTTGTCAATATTATCTGAGTATATATGTTCTTATAAGCTCAAAGGCCTTAACTTTAATCTGATTTATTTATGTTGTTGACTATATATGTTCTTATAAGCTCAAAGGCCTTAACTTTAATCTGATTAATATCTTATGAAGATGGTGAAAAATCAGGAATGTAGTGGGTCCTTTTTGTGGGTGTATCTACTAAACTAAGTGACATGAAAGTACATAATAATGACATTTGGAGGGAAATATGTAATAATTTTCAAGCTCTACATGCCTAAATGTTAAACTATTTCCTAAATGTTTTTGGTTTCTCTCTTTTCACTATGTTGTCAGATTTTATTCTCTTTAACCACTTCTATTTTTATGTGCCTTGCCCTATATTGTAGGAGATGACTTATCTAGGAAAGAGAACGAGGGATATACATGCCTCAAATACTAAACCTATTTCTTCTTCGGAGTCACCAACCTCAAACACCTCACCTTTGGCCGAAAATGCATCACAACCAACCAAAAAACAACATCTCCAATCACAACCACTTCAAGTTCCTCCTTGTGTCAGTTTTGGACCATTTAGTCCACCGAGTACCATTACATCTAAGGTTCAACCTCCATGTTTGAACACAACAAAAAGTCCACCACCACTATCAGGAGCTACATGGAAAAATCCACCTACTATTACATCAAAAGTTACAACAATCCCACCTACGTCCACTAGTCATAAATCACGTAGTATTCCGCCTTCTACTCATATATCCCCTACTATTCCATCTCACAATGATCGATCTTCTACTGCACAAAACCACTCACTGCACCAAAACCACTCAATAACCCTTCTTCTTCTACTGGTCATACGTCAATAGTAGTCCGCTTTCTACTCATATCTCCCCTACTATTCCATCTCAAAAAGGACCATCTTGTACTGCACCAAAACCACTCAATAAACCTTCTTCTTCTGCTGGTCATACGTCACGTACTAGTCTGCCTTCTACTCATATCTTACCTACTATTCCATCTCACAAAGACCCATATTCTGCTGCACCAAAACCACTCATTAACCCTTCTACTTCCACAGGTCATAAGTCACATAGAATTCCTCCTTCTACTCATGTCTCCCCTACTATTCCATCTCAAAAAGGACCATCTTCTACTACACCAAAACCACTAAAAAACCCTTCTACTTCCACAGGTCATAAGTCACATAGTATTCCTCCTTACTAAATCAAAACAGATTACAAATTAACGATCATCTAAAGTTTCAGAAGGCTAAAGTGCTTCAAATGAGTATTAGTAGATCTTTCCATTGCTGCATAGGTAATTTTTGAACTCAATGTCAAATGTAGCACCAACCATAGATTAAGTTATATGTGTATGTATGTATAATTTAGTGCTGGTAGGCATCTGATTGACACCAAAAGGATTACTGTGCTTAGTTTATGTCAGTATTGGTATTAGCTTAGTGTGTAATTTTGCAATGAAAGAAACTTTCATGCCAATGTCCATGTGAATGCAGTTTTGCTCTCATAAAGGGGTTTTTTCTTATAAAATCTTCATTACTGTCAGCATGGTTTTTTTTTTTTTTTTTTGCAAAACTACAAGGTTATTTCTATCATCAACTATGGGTTCAAATCTAAGAGAAATTTTGGATAATATTTGTTATTATTGTCAAGTTATCAACCATATAGATTATGGGAGTAGAAAGCTTAACGATAATAGGAACTGTTGGAACTAATCATCAGGGCAGTATGAAAGTTAGCAAATTTCCTGGCCCTGGACTCCAGAGAATAGGGCAGAAAAAGAAATTATAAGCATATGGATTTCCGTCGCAGAACTAGATTAGTGTTAAAGTCCAGCAGTGGCTGTCATTATGAAGGCGATGTGATGGAGTTAATCTAAACACCCCATAAAATCTTTTAGCTTCTGACATTTTGTTATTTCCTACACAATCTGCAGACCTGATGCAAATACCAGTTTAATACCTACTGTCAGTCTTTCTCTACAAGGGGGTGGCCATGTTAAGGTTAATGATCCTATCATTGTGATTTCAACACAGGTGTCAAGCTAATTCCTACCTTGTAATCTGTACACGAACTCAGTAATTGACTTCTCTGCCACTACTTAAGTGCAATTTTCAATCCTTCTAAATGCAGAGTGAACTTGTATATTGTCTTGTTATGGTCAAGAGTACAAAGCTCAACATTATTGGACGTAAGTCATCTGTTTGCAGATAATGTTTACCATTTAGGTTCAGTGCATTTGGTAATTCTTGACAAGTCAGGAAGTCCATGGAAAGTGTCTAGATCAAGCCGAATAGAGGAAATAATTCATCTGGCTCATAATATACTAGGAAGTCGATGGTACTCATATAGTCATAGTTTGTTCTTTCTTTTCCCTTTCTTTATAAGTTGTGATTAGAGATACGAGAACTTTACTGCATCTGTCCTATGGAATTCATTTTTTATGAATAACTTTTGACAAAGCGAATATATGGCTTGTTTCTTTGTTCAAACTAAGGCACGGTTTGTGATTCCCGACGGTCCTGAATACGTCAAACAAATACTCAAGCATGCTAGTAAAAGTTGGAGGCAGTTTAAACACTCTCTCAAATCAAATCACTATAAACTAGAGGAGAAGACACTCGATGAGATGTGCAATATGGATCCACTGTACGGAATTACCAGTAATCAGTGGATAAAGTTGGTTAAGCGTTGGGATTCGCAAGAAGGAAAAGTAAGTAACATACTTACAATTAAACTTTATTTACTCTTTGCTTATTTTATTTCATGAAAACATCAACTTTTTTTCCATAACAAATCTACATGAAAATGAGTGCAGAAACGGTCAGAATTGGGGAAAGGAGCACGAGCCTCCCTAAATCAACTTCACAGATGTGGTTCGAAGAGCTTCGCGAACAAGCAAGCTGATTATGTATGAATTGTGAATATAATAGGTTTTTATATATTTCATATTTAGGATGAATTAGGCCTTTCACTTATATTTTGCTTGAATAATATGAATGTTTCGACTTATTTATGGAAAAATATGAATGTTTCACATCTTATCTTGTTGATTTTTTTTTAATTTTTTTATATTAATAAAAATAATAGGAAGATGAGCATGGAGAAAAAATGAGCTTGTTAGCTCTTTGGAAAAAAATTCATATGGGCAAGGATGGAGGCTATCTACCCGAGACAGTCACAGCAGATTTTGTGGTATAAGTACATATTAGAATGACTTTTTAAGCTTGCTTCCTTTGCATGTAAAATAATACTTCTTTAATTCTATATGGTAATTATATGTGTAGGATGATGCACAGCCAAGTTGGAATCATTGAAACAAGTATGCCCTTCTAAGTCTGACTTAGAACTCGAAGATGAAGCCTTTGAGCACACCATGTACGGTGGAGTGATTCCAGAACGTCCCGTAGGCTATGGACTTGGAGTTCGAAGGGCAACATTTACGGTGTGCATGGTGTTCTGAATAAGCAAAAGGTTCAAAAGAGGACTGTGGTTGTGAGAAGGATAAAGAAGAATTTTCCGTTCTTAAGAAGGAAATAGCTTGTTGAAAGCCCAAGTTCAAGAGAACAACTCTCTACTTAAAACGCTAGTTGGACAATTTTCTCAACTAGTAGGTAAAGTTCGTAAAGGAGAGGCTTCAATGCACCTTTTAGATTGTGCACAAGCAGTCTTGGAAGTGACAAACCAAAAGGTATGCTCATTTCGTAGGAAGGTTTTAAATGATTTACGTAAGATCGTTGGATTTTGGAACTTTAGAATTGCATAGACTTTGAGAAGAATATTTTATCTTAATTAAGCATTGATGGAACTAAATTGGATTACAAGGACATTGTTTTTCATAAAAGAGCATTGCAAGTTTGCTGTTGTAGGTGTGTTTAGTCGTAATCCAGGAATAGCATCTGGGTCTGATGTGGATATCGTTGTTTTTCCTTTAAGCTTGATGAAGCTAGAAATAGGATATTTTATGTACAGAGGGGTTTATTTGCTGCAAAATTACTGAAAATCTTTGACCTTTTCTAATCCAACAAATTGGCTCTATCCACGCTTACAACAGCAAACTTGCAATGCTCTAATCCAAATAGGTCAATTTGCTGGATTAGAAAAGGTCAAAGATTAGAAAAGGTCCATATAATCAGATACAAAAGTACTATTTTCTAATCCAGCAAATTGGCTCTATCCATTTTTTTATATCCAGCAAATGTAGTATGGTCCCTGCACTAATGAAAAGTTAGAAGCTTCCACTGATTTGCCAAGGGATTTTATGGACAGAGTTGGGAATTTAAAAAATTAAATTATTTGCATATGTTGAAGTAATCGATTATCAAATCCACATTGGATTGTTTATGGAAACTAGATCACTAGATCTGCTTGAGTTATGGAAGTTTGACATTAGTTGGTATCTGATTTTGCTTGAGTTATGTAAATCACTAGATCTGTACTGCATTTAGGAAACTACGTGGTGTAGTGGATGATGGAAAAAGATTATGACCTTTGGCTCTAATTTCTTGACTGAAGTTACCTTTGAATTCTTTTCCATTTTTTGTTAGGAGTTCCTTTTCTTTTTCTGTTTGCATTTATAGCTTAGCTGCACTTTTTGATTCCATGTAATACTCATTGAACTTATTGATTGGCTGAGAGTAACATTTATAATGGCAGATCGCAGGATGCATGAACATTATGCTATATGAAAGTGATTGTTTGTGTCAATGGTCTACTTTTTGATTCCATCCAAGTACTTTTTGATTCTATGTACTCATTGTTTGAACTTATTGGTGGCTTTAAGAACGGGAAAATCATGTCAACTGAGCTTAGTTGAGTGTCTAAATGGTTGACTTAATAGCGTATTACCTATTTTTTATGGTGTTACCTATTTTTTGGGATATATTACATGTGCTAATTATAATTTTGGTCTTATTTTTCATCTTTTGAAGGTACTCGAAAATAATGATAGAAGTCCAACAGATCAAGAACAAGAGGACACTACTTGAGGCTTCAAATTGACTACATCATTGTTTTGCTAGATAGATCTTAGTATTAGTTAGTTTTGTAAGGCTACAACTACATTTTTAGTGTGTTTTAATTTTGTGGTATTTTTATTAACATATTAGTTATGAAGTATTATTGATGAACGTGTGTAGGAATTTTAATTGTGCGAACTATGTTTATGATTTATGATTACATATACATTGTTCGAAGTATTTTTATGTAATCTTCAAGTTTCATTGTTGACTTTATATTCTAAATTACTATATATTATATTATTATTAGTATTATTATAATAATTATTTGTTAATTAATTATGAAAAAAGTACCAAAAGAGTCCATACAAAATCTAGACGCTTTTCCTTGTCAAGAACTTATGACAAATATAAGATTAATTTTCCAGCCAAATTTCTCTCAATACTAAAAAGCGTTGTGACTAATTATAGTCGACAAAAAGCGTCTCGAATTAGGACACTTTAAAGCGTCTATAAATTAATTGATGACACCCCACTAACCAAATGAGACGACTATACGGGTGAGGGAGACGCTTTTTGATGACGCTAATGGCGACGCTTTTTGATGACGCTAATGGCGACGCTTTTTGGTGACGCCAATGGCGACGCTTTTTGGTGATGCGAATTGCCGACTGATTCTGCTCGACGCTTTTTGGAAGCGTCGAAAGCAAATTTCGCGACGCTTTTAAGCGTCGCCAATTGGTCCAAAAAGCGTCTTCACAACACTCCTTTTCTAGTAGTGATACTCTAAAAAAATTAGATATTCTCAAGTGTTACTTTAAAATGTTTACAAATATCAA